>NW_018021705.1:0-14566 GCF_002006095.1 Pseudomyrmex gracilis
CTCTTCAGTGTACAAAGATAAATATAAATATAAATAGAAGTAATCACGTCATATCACAAAAGTTCGCAAGAAGATGGAAATTGAAAAGAAAAGATGATAGATCTTACATTAGAAGTCCATGGTAGGTTGTATAATGTTTGACTTCCTGAAAAGGTCATGTAGAGAGAGAGAGAGGAGTAAATAGTCGCACACAATATACAAGTTAAAGTAAAAACGTTTTGAAACTTACATATCCAAAGTCAAGATCTAACGATGAACAGAGAGTAAAAGCAACAACTTATATAACAGACTCCCCACCAACTAACAGTAAAGTCAAAGTAAAACGGTTACGTTAAATTTAAATTTTGGAAGATTTTATTGAGTCAAGTAAGTTAAAATAAGAATGGTGAAGTAAATTCGTGTCGTTAATTAGATTTAAACCAAGTGTCTGTTCCTTAATATGTATAGTCTCAGAAATTAGTCTTTTAAAAACATTACGTTCATAGTCTAAAATTTGAGTATTGTCCCAATCGAAAATATGATTAAAATCAAGTCTATGTTTTGAAATTACAGACAGCTGTGAGGAGGTTTTATTAATGTCATTTTTGTGTTCTTTTAATCGTGTTTTTAGTTGCCTTTTGGTCTGTCCAACGTAAGATGCACAACAATTCATACAAGAAATTTTATAAATAATGTTGTTTTTCGAGTCATGTTTTGTAGAGTTTTTGTGTACTTTGATAATTACATTTAGTCTGTTAAGACATTTGTAGCCTATGATAACCTCTTCTTTGTTAAAAACATTACTGATACATTCTGAGATATTATTAATATACGGTAAAACAATCAAGTTTCTGTCAACTGGAGTGTGAGAGCTTGTATTAAAAGAGTTGTTGAGTTTTTTAAAGATGAGTTTTTTAATTCTAGTATTAATGTTGTTAAAAATGTAATCAAGAGGATATTTTGTTAAGTAAAACTTCAATAATAAAAGTAATATTTTTAGTATGGAAATCAGGATGTGACAACAAGATAGCTTTATCAATTAAACTAAAAACAGTGCCTTTTTTGTGGCATAAAGGATGGTGAGAGAGAAATGACAAAAATTCCAGAGAAAGTCTTTGTGAAACTAATCTATTTTTAATTTTCGGTCCACAATATGGATAGTTAAATCTAAAAAGTTTATGCAATGGTTATCTTCCAATTCGACTGTAAATTTTATTCTGTCATGGTATGTATTAAACAGCGATACAATCTTATTAATACTATGAGTTGGAGCTGCTAAAACGATGTCATCTACATAACGAAAATAGAACGGAATTGAATTAAAGTTATATAAGACTTTATTCTCGATATCCTGCATAACAATATCAGCTATTAAAGGAGATAATGGAGAGCCCATAGGGGTTTAAGGTGTGTCTGTAGATGACATCGTCAAACGTAAAAAATGAGGAAGAAAGAATAAAAGTAATTGCATTTAAAAATTCGTCCAACGGGATATTCGTATTTTTTGAGATGTAAGACCATCTGTTTTTTAGACCATTGATAGCCAAATCAGTGGGAACATTAGTAAACAAAGAGACGACATCCAATGAACATAAAACTTCGTCATTAGCAAGGTTAAAATTAGAAAGGTGTTCATACAGTTTAAAACTATTAACGATATTACTTCTAGCTAAAGGGAGACTCTTCAAAATAATTTCGTGTAAAAAAGAAGCGAAAGAGTATAAAGGGCTGTTGATGAAAGAAACAATAATCCTCAATGGTGTGTCTTTTTTATGGATTTTTGGTAGGCCATAAGCCTTAGGCAAAAGAGCGTCACTAGATCTTAGACAATAAAGTGTCTTATTATCTATGTAGCCTCGTGTCAACCAACGTTTTAAAATCTCAGAGAGATTAGATTCAATTTTTTTAACAGGATTTTGTTTCACAATACTATGAGTATTTTTATCGTTTAAGAGAGTCCTCATTTTAGTAATGTAATCGTTTTTATTCATAGTTACAGTAATATTGCCTTTATCAGCTCGCGTAAAAATTATTTCAGTATGTCGTCTCATATATGAAATACTCGATTTATAAATAGATAACATTTTTTTATCATCGTTAGAAATATTAAATGTTTTGTAAAAAACACTTTGTAGTTTCGGAATTACACAATTTCTGATTTTTGCTTTTAATTTGATATCATAGTTTTTAATGTTAGATTCTGTGTCCTTTATGAATTCGTGAATGAAAAATTTTTTAGATTTAACTATCCATATTGTGGACCGAAAATTAAAAATAGATTGGTTTCACAAAAAGACTTTCTCTGGAATTTTTGTCATTTTTCTCTCACCATCCTTTATGCCACAAAAAAGGCACTGTTTTTAGTTTAATTGATAAAGCTATCTTGTTGTCACATCCTGATTTCCATACTAAAAATTTTATTTTTATCATTGAAGTTTTACTTAACAATGGTTATTCTCTTGATTTCATTTTTAACAACATTAATACTAGAATTAAAAAATTCATTTTTAAGAAACTCAACAACTCTTTTAATACAAGCTCTCACACTCCAGTTCACAGGAACTTGATTGTTTTACCGTATATTAATAATATCTCAGAATAATATCTCAGAATGAAAATTACAATAATACATAGATGGAGTTCTCACACATTTGATTCGAATCGGCAGTCTGTTACAAACTACACGCCGAACAACACTTGTATTATCAAAGATCCAATATTTTATTTACTGACCACTTAATGTGAATTACTTTCGGCAATATTCTTAAACTTGGTACGTAATAATTAAATCAAAATCTGTATATACATTGTAATTATACTTTTGTAATCCAAATTAATTGTAAATTTATAGATTGATAAGGACTTAAAAAATAAAAAGTCGAAACGTCTCTCATAATAGAATTTGTCTACTTCATTTCTGCACAACATCCGGCACTAGCTCAATATCGCCCTATTGAATTATTATTTATTTGGAACATTATTTATAAAATTTCTTGTATGAATTGTTGTGCATCTTACGTTGGACAGACCAAAAGGCAACTAAAAACACGATTAAAAGAACACAAAAATGACATTAATAAAACCTCCTCACAGCTGTCTGTAATTTCAAAACATAGACTTGATTTTAATCATATTTTCGATTGGGACAATACTCAAATTTTAGACTATGAACGTAATGTTTTTAAAAGACTAATTTCTGAGACTATACATATTAAGGAACAGACACTTGGTTTAAATCTAATTAACGACACGAATTTACTTCACCATTCTTATTTTAACTTACTTGACTCAATAAAATCTTCCAAAATTTAAATTTAACGTAACCGTTTTACTTTGACTTTACTGTTAGTTGGTGGGGAGTCTGTTATATAAGTTGTTGCTTTTACTCTCTGTTCATCGTTAGATCTTGACTTTGGATATGTAAGTTTCAAAACGTTTTTACTTTAACTTGTATATTGTGTGCGACTATTTACTCCTCTCTCTCTCTCTACATGACCTTTTCAGGAAGTCAAACATTATACAACCTACCATGGACTTCTAATGTAAGATCTATCATCTTTTCTTTTCAATTTCCATCTTCTTGCGAACTTTTGTGATATGACGTGATTACTTCTATTTATATTTATATTTATCTTTGTACACTGAAGAGGGCTCAAGTAGGGCCAAAACGTTTGTCATTTGTTAAATGTTCAATTTTATTTGAATTTTATTTGCGTTTTATTTGCATTNTGTCTCTAAATAAATTTTTAAGATCCATTAAAAGTTCGAAAAATACCTTGTTATATATTTTTCTATTTCTATACTTATTGTTAATATTGCGAGCAAATTTTATAATTTAATATATCTTATGTTTTAGTTTTCGACTTCTAAACAGTATACTGTTATAAGTATACTGTTATACGGCTATAAGGTTTATAAGGGTACTAACCTAACCTAACCTTATAAACAAAAGAAGTTTCTAATAATTAAATACTTGTTTTCCACCATTGTATCGATATCTGAAGTACATATTTTGATTTTATCACACATTATCGCACACGTGTAGACGGTGAGAGGGTGAAGAGGATGGGGCAAAGCTTCTCCTTCAACTATTTGTGTGTGATAATGTATGATACAAACAAAACTGTTTAGTTGGCAAATTGACTTGGTATCGAAAACGAGGATTTATTGTAAATTTATTCAATATCTAAGACAAACTATTTAACATTACACAATCTTTTTAAGAATTCGCCAATTAAAGTTGTAAGCGTGTGGGGAAAGGAGGCTGTGTCCCCCCCCCGCAGAGAGAAGGGCTCCACCCCTTCCCCTGCTCCTTCTTTAAAGAAAAATAGGAAACGACTTCCGATTACATGTCGCTTCATGTCAATAGTATACAGGATATCTCAAAATTGGTGTAACATCTCTCGTAGACAGATAGAAACAGTAAAACTGAGTCAAAAAGTCCTATACCAGTTTGCTAGATTCGCAATAGTTACCGAGATCTTAATTAACAAAGATCAGCGAATAAGCGTGCATCGGGCTATCCTACGCGCGTAAGATAACCCGATGCTTATGTGCGGATCTTTGTTAATTAAGATTTCGGTAACTATTGCGAATCTAGCAAAATGGTATAGGACTTATCGACTCAGTTTTACTCCTTCTACCTGTCTACAAGATATGTTACACCAATTCTGAGACACTCTGTATACGTGGGTTTTAGCGACACTTAATCAGGAATTGTTTCCTATTTTTCCTCGAAGGTGAAGCAAAGGGAGGGGCAGAGCCCCTCTACACGTGTCATACAAAGAACATATTAACTTGAGAAATCGATACAATGTTGGAAAACTAGTATTCAATTATGAAACTTCTTTTGTTTATAACTCGAAAACTAAAGCCGAGTGGCGGTAATATGTATAGGAAAAAGTTGTTCAAAATAACGTCCTTAACAGCATATTTCAAGCTCATTGAAATCGGTGAGAAAATCCGCTTTTTAAATAATTACCCAATATTTTTGACATGAATAAATAAGTAATAAATAGTAAGAATAAATAAATAAATAAATATAATTAAAAAATATATAAATATGAATTATTTTTTGCGAGTTTCTCCAAAATAAAGCAAAAACGAGTAAAAATCAATCAATCGCTCGTGAAATAGTCAAAAATATTTAAACTAAAGGCCGATACGAGCATTAAAATACAGGTTGGTCGTGTATAATAAGTTGTCTTTATTCAATAAATATAGACGTTTCGGTCACACAATTTTGGACCTTCTTCAGGAATTACCAGCGCAATTTCTTTGAAAAACTGGATATCCACAAATCACTTAATTTTCATACTGAAGAAGGTCCAAAATTGTGTGACCGAAACGTCTATATTTATTGAATAAAGACAACTTATTATACACGACCAACCTGTATTTTAATGCTCGTATCGGCCTTTAGTTTAAATATTTTTGACTATTTCACGAGCGATTGATTGATTTTTTCACGCTGGCTGCAATGAAGCGTTCTACGGATTTCAGGATTAACTCTTTCTTTCACTTCATCACCATCTATTTTGGAATTACCAGCGCAATTTCTTTGAAAAACTGGATATCCACAAATCACTTAATTTTCATACTGAAGAAGGTCCAAAATTGTGTGACCGAAACGTCTATATTTATTGAATAAAGACAACTTATTATACACGACCAACCTGTATTTTAATGCTCGTATCGGCCTTTAGTTTAAATAAAAACGAGTAAATTTCTAAAAGACTTCTCTTTTTAGTTCAATTCTCTACACGTTCTCGAAGTATTGACATTTAATTTAGGGACACCCTGTATATATTAACAATTAAAGAAACATTTAACAATTCTTTAACAATTAAAAAAATATTAAATTAAAGAAACTAAGGACTCTGAAGTCTAAACTAAGAAAATATGAATAACAAAACTGCAAAAACGGCTCTTATGACCTTATTCATATTTTCTTAGTTTTCACCCTGTATATATATTTTAAAAATATATATACATATATATATTCGCACAAACACCTGGCTCCTGTATCTTACATTGTATTTATACAAAAAAAACATCATAATATTTTCTAGTTTTCGGAGATGAAATAAAATATTTAGTTTTGAGGTAAAATCAATCGGTAAGATAAAAATAAACGTAAACCAATAAACTTCTATCTCGTAAAGCTCGACTATCTCTAAATTACAAAATCCTATCTTGTTGCAAAAACAAGTCGCTTCTCTCAGGTCAGTTCTCCTTTCAGAAGTTCAGCCGGAAAAAATATACAGAACGTTCCTAATGCTTACTCAATAAAAAAAAAAAAAAAACAGACCTATGTTCGTCGCATATAAAAAAATATATCATTATTATTGTATTTTTCAAGAAAAATGTTAAAAGGTCAATTTGCTATATTTATTTTATGTCGCATATACATATTTTTTTACTATAAAAATTTAGTTTAGCTTTTGCACTTAAAAATGTACCATTTTTGCTCTTTAATTGTTTTTACACGGCGTTCTTATATATGTTGGCAATTTCAATGCTGTTTTTTCGAGCGGATCCGTTGCAAAGTTTTATTCGCGCGTGATAATCAGGACATTAGCACTTATCTTACTCTCTCGTTGTCGCATGGAGGTGCGCACAGCGTTTACGTTTGAATCACGTCGTTCATCTCTCAAATCAAAGGCTTCCGCTGAAGTAATCGAGACAAAGGGATATCTCGGTGGGAAATGCGTTTAGGATTTGTGAGCAAACGCAAGCAGAGGATAGGGTCGCAATATACTAATGTTCTTCATGACCTTTTCCGGTGGCCGGAAGACGGGTGCGTTTCACACAAGCACGTATGTTTGTCGCGCACTCACGTCATTGCGCTTATCTGTCGTGTGACTCATAACAAAACTAGAGAAGTCGTCAAACTCAACTGATCTACGTTCGCTCCATACCATCTCTCTTATGAGTTCTGCTCGCAATTGTTATGATATTACAACAAGCCAGCTTTTAAATAAATAAAATTGTTCGAAAAAAAGAACAAGCGATTTTCCACTGTACGTCCAAAACTGTATCATAGTAAAGTGAAGATTAAATACAGAGCTGTTATAACTTATATAAATACCTGTCTATATCGTTAAAAAGTTTATAAAAGCGTATTACTAAAAATTATATTCACTTGACTACTTTTTACGCTTGGCGATAGAATAACCGTGCTGTTGAGAACTTGCTCGCGCCGTTCAATATGTGCGATAAGTCGACGTCAGAATATTCGATCAATAGCGCTGTCGATAACATATAAGATTTAAACACCTACAGAGAGCAGGGCATTCGAGTAACAGCCGTATAACCAATCGCATATCTTTAATCGCGAAGTCTTTTTTCGTTGTATTATTAACTGTGAAGAATTAAAGTTTATTGTTTGTAAGATTCAGAATTCGATTCATTTTATCAAGCCCGTACATGGTCCTTCAAGCCGGATTGTTTTACCGGAGAGTTCAATTGTGCGTGAATTCGGTGATATTGTGCCGGGATTTGGAAGTTGTGTTCGTGGCAAGGCAAACGATCAAGGTGCTAAACAAGCAACATGAATGACGACTGCAATGGCATACGGAAAAGGAGACGATATGCTAAAGCTAAGCAAACGAATATTCGTAGATTTGCGGAAAACGTGCTCAATAAACGAGTAGCTACTGATGTGGAGACGCTCACTATATATGCAAACAAGTTGAAAAAGAACTATCAGGAGTTCGAAGAATTACAATTGTTGAGTGCCGTTAAGGAAGATGAACTCCTTGCGGAGGATCAGCAAGAGGAGGATGAGTTCAATGGTCGATATATTGAGCTCAAGGTATTTTTGAAGAAGACTATTGCGAAGACGGAACCGACGGCGATCACAGCAACGACTGCAAGTGCTAGCGACTCGATTGCGCGTGCGCTCGAACAACAAACCGAATTAATTAGAACATTAAGTGCTACGAGCACGCCACGCGTCTCTCTTGTTGAAACCAAGGTCAAATTATCGATATTACATTGCCGAGTTTTTCGGGTAAACTGCAGAACTGGAAACAGTTTTCCGATGCCTTCACGACCTTGATTCACAACAGTAAGTTATCAGCGGTCAAAAAATATCTATTTGGCTGGTGCGTTGTCAAGAAGCGCCGCAAGGGTCATAGAATCTGTAGAGATATCAGCAACAAATTACAAATTGGCATAAACGCTGTTGAAGGGCCATTACGAAAACGAGAAGACATTAAAACGACGACAATGTCTATTTGAGGCCCTCAAGGTTGAAAGAGAGTCAGCCGTTGCAATTCAGGATTTAATCGATCACTTTCGCAAGCATTTGCGAATTGTGAAATCGGGAGACTCTGCTGTCGAGCCGTGGTGAGATTTTTTGGTGCTCTACATGATGGAAGAAAGGTTGGACCGGATTACTCGTCGTCATTGGGAGGAGAGCATGGAGAGTAAACAAAGCGTTACGGTAAACTCATTATGTGATTGGGCAAATCAAGAAACCAGGAACATTCAGATTTCAAGGGAAGCGGATCTAAGGTCGGAAGGACTGATTATAGTGACAACATGAGAACATTGAAGGACAGGCCAGGAAATACATCGGTCAGTCTAGCTACGCTGCAGGACGTTGCTACGTGTGCAAGGGAGCTCACTTCATATATTCATGTGAAAAATTTTTGCGTCTTTCAATACCGGAGCGAGTTGAATTACTAAAGCGACTGAAACTTTGTTACAATTGTTTAAAAATCGATCGAATTATTTTGTTGGTACATGTAAAGCGAGTTCTTGCAGAGTGTGTTTGGAAATACACAACACTTTGTGTCATGCGGAAAAAAGGGATTTATGCGTCGAGGTTCTCGCGGTTTCCAAGGCAAAATCCGTTGCGGAAGAAATTGTTCGAAATATCTTTTTTTTTCTTTCGGGTATTTAACGTGCCTTTCAGCCACCTGCACGGTTTTGTTGGCTATATGACACACATTATCTTCTCTGATTTTTTTGTTACTCTATGCTCTCGTTTTTTTCCCGAGAGGAGAGGGGATGTGCAGTGGGGACTACAACCACGCGATACACGGCCGTCTTTCACAGTGGGCGTGCCTATCTGTGTCGGGTTCGTGCTCAAGGTGTTGTGACTCAGATCGCCTTGTGGGAGGGGAATTAATTCGGGAATACACCCGAATTAATTATTGGAGGCCCGATTACGTTCGCCGATCAACCAATAAACTTGGTTGAAAGGGACCGGCCCGGAAAAAATCCTTAGATGGTAAGCAGATTCGAACTCGGGACCTCCAGGTTCGCAGCCCCTGCACTCAGGCCGCGAGACCACTTGGCCGGTCTTCTGTTCGGAATATCGATTTGAGCGTCAATCTGTCTGTACATCATATTTCCGGACGCACGCGTTTTGGTCAAACTCTAATGTCAACAGCATTAATAAATGTTAAAAATTCTAGCAAATTTAGTCAACCTATCCGTGTATTACTCGATAGTGTCAGCAAAGCAAATTTTATAACCAGCACAGCTTGCGCCAAATTGAATATTAAACCAAGGAAGATCCAGGACAGTGTTCACAATTTTGGCTTCCTTACAGCATGCTAAAGCGGTAGAAGGGATGCGCCCAACAGCAGCGAGTTTATGCAATTAGAACTCGTTACTATTGTGCGCATCCCTTTCACTGCTTTAGCATGCTGTAAGGAAGCCAAAACTGTGAACACTAACCCAGGAAAAGATTACTGGAATAAATAATTTAGCATGCACAATAACTCGAGGTTGTCGCATTACAATAAAGTCGCGAGTAACGGATTATCGGTTGTCCGCGTCTTGTTTTGTTGTGCCGCAAATCACCCGAGATCTGCCTTCTATCGCTATTAATGCGAGAGATTTTGCGATAACAGATACTGTTAAATTAGCCAATCCAAAATATTTTCACTTGAGTCAAATCGATATGTTGCTCGACGTGAGTTTTTCTTGAGTCTACTAGAGCCTACAAAGAGCTTGGAATTGACATGCCAACGTTACATAATACAAAATTCGATTGAATTATTTCTGATCCAGTCCCGATTCAAAGCATTACCCCACACAAATCAAATCTCGTAGTTTGCCTGAGAACGCAATCTTCATTAAACGAGTCTATGGCAAGATTCTGAGAAATTGAGGAATGTTTGAATCGCGAAACAGTGTTGTTAAGTGAGGAACAAGCATGTGAAAACATGTTTACAAGAACTCACGTGCGAGATGTTGACGGAAGATTTATCGTTCGGTTGCCCTTTCGCGATAATAAGAATAAGCTCGGTGAATCTCAGATAACGGCTGAGAAACGATTGTTATATTTAGAGCAACAATTTAGAAGCAATGAGTTATTTAAAAAATTGTACATGAAGTTTATGCGCGAATATATCAATTTAAATCATGTGACAGTTGTCCCAATAACAACAACAAATTACGCTGTTTATTTACTTCACCATGGAGTATGGCGAGATTCGGCCGTTAGCACGAGGCTTCGAGTTGTGTTCGATGCTTCGTGCAAGACTAGTTCTGGTTTGTCATTGAACGATACAGAGATGGTCGGTGCCACATTGCAGGATCCAATAATTAATATTATATTACAATTTCGAATACATTCTGTGGTAATAACCGCCGATTTGCAAAAGATGTAGACAGATTCTCGTTCATGATTGCGACCGAGATCAGCAAATTCTATGGCGTTTATTGTCAGACGAGCCAATACGAGATTATAGGTTGAATACTGTCACGTACGGACAATCATATGCACTTTTTTAGCTGTAAAAAGCATGCAACAATTAGCAAGTAAAGCTGAAAATCACTATTCACACGCATCGCGAACGGTTTTAAGAGATTTATATGTAGACGATATTTTAACGGGAGTAGACAATATTATGGAAGCGAAGCAATTGATAAACGAGTTACTAAAATTATTACAGTTAGGTCAATTCGAG
Source organism: Pseudomyrmex gracilis (assembly GCF_002006095.1). NCBI lineage: Eukaryota > Metazoa > Arthropoda > Insecta > Hymenoptera > Formicidae > Pseudomyrmex > Pseudomyrmex gracilis. The sequence continues at coordinate 10,911 of NW_018021705.1, forward strand.
TTGCATAAATGGCGATCAAATTATACCGAGAAGTTGTTCGGGTTATAGATAACAGCGACAGAAGTGATTTTCAGACTATAACTGACAAGCGAGATATTAGGAAAACCTTAGGTCTTCAATGAGTGCTTAAATCAGATACCTTTCAGTTTGATTCGGCCGCTGTGCCTGATGCGCGAACAAAGCGACATGTGCTGTCGTCTATTTCAAAATTATTTGATCCTTTGGGATTGGCAAGTCTAATGGTAGTTAAAGCTAAGTTAATTATGCAACGCGCATGGCAGTTGAATCTCGAATGGAATTGGACGACTTGCCTGTAGATATGTAGATGTAGATATGGTCGGATTATGCGCGAGACTTGACGGCATTTTGTGCGATGCGGATACCCAAGCAAGTAATAGGATGTTCGGACCCATTGTACATTAACTTACATGCATTTTGCGATGCTTCTGATCAAGCCTACGGTGCCTGTATATATGTTCAAGCAATAAACAGGAAAAATCAGGTTGTTTCGAGATTACTGTGCGCCAAGTGCGTCGCGTGTAGCTCCGATCAAGAAACCAACGATTCCGCGACTCGAGTTGTGTGGAGCGATGATATTAGTTAACCTAGTGCAGTTGATCCTTGAATCATCACCTATTAAGATTCACCGCATTTATGCATGGAGCAATTCAACGATTGTTCTCGCTTGGATAGCCGGTGATGTGGGTCAACAAAAACCGTTTGTCTCGCATAGAGTCAGCAAAATACAATCAATTTTACTGGCTAATCATTGGAGACACGTTGCAAAGAGAGAAAAACCCGTTGACTTGATTTCGCGAGAAACCAGCTTCAATGATTTGCGCGCGGATTCATTGCAGTGGTCAGGTTCACCTTGGCTTTCGAATATCAATTCACAACTGCAATGTCAGCCTCAATTTTTTGAGCTTTCGCATCAAGAGTTAGAGATTGTACGATCTGAACAAAAGAAAGAAACTCGAGTTCTAATAAATCGCGTCTGGTTCCGTAATAAAAGAAATATTGTCAAAATTTTCGTCATTGACGATGGTTGAAAGAATAATAGCTTGGTGTCATCGATTTATTTTGAATTCAAGACGCAAATTTTCGAATCGTATCTATGAAACCTTGCCAATACGGGAGTTAGACACAGCACATGTAAAATTAATCAAACATTGTCAAAGAGAATTCTTTACAAAAGAGTTACATGAACTGTCCAGCGGCGATCGTCTGAAACCGAGCAGTGCTCTCGCGGGTATGACTCCGTTTGTTGACAGCAGCGGAATCCTCAGGATGGGCGGCAGGTTGCAGAAATCCGCGTTGAATTATAATAAGAAGCATCCTATTTTATTGCTTGCTAAGAGTCGACTTACCATGTTGTTTTTGAAAAAGAGCATCAAAGAATGCTGCATGCGGATCCACAAGCTTTACTCTTCTCGATTCGTGAGAGATATTGGCCGTTGAACGGTCGCAATATAGCTCGCAAGATAATTTGCAAGTGCATAACATGTTTTAGAAACAATCCTAAACCATTGAATCAGATTATGGGAATGTTACTCTCAGATAGAGTAGCTTGCCATCGGGTGTTCGCCATCGTCGGAATCGATTACGCGGGTCCGATTACCACGCTAGTGAGCAAGGACTGAGAACAAAGAACGAACAAATATATTTATGTCTTGCGCTATTTATGTCTTGCGACAAAAGCTGTTCATTTGGAAGCAGTCAGCGATTTGACTGCAGATGCATTTCTGAGTGCATTGCGTCGGTTTGTAGGAAGACGCGGTCATCCACAGAAAATATACAGCAATAATGCTACTAATTTTGTAGGTGCAAACAATGAACTCAATAAATTATACGAGGCCGTTAGGGGCGCGTTTTCAAAGTTAGTAAATAAGTATTGCACGGCTAAGAATATTCAGTGGAATTTTATTCCTCTTCATGCTCCTCATATGAATGACTTATGGTGGAAGCAGGAATAAAATCGTGCAAGTATCATTTAAAGAAAATCGTTGGAGAAACTCAGCTTACGTTTGAAGAGCTTAGCACTGTTCTGATTCAGATTGAAGCGTATCTAAATTCTAGACCTCTGCGTCTATTACCGTCAAGTCCAAATGATTTACAGCCACTCACCCCCGCGCAGTTTTTAATTGGCCAGCCGTTAACAAACTTGCCAGATATCAATCTGATTGATACTCCCATTAATAGATTAAGTAGGTGCCACCTAATCAACTAATTGCCACCTAATTAAGTAGGTGGCAATTAGTTTTTAGAAGCAATGGAATGTAGTGTTTGGAATGAGTATTTGACGTCATTGCAAAGCAAATGTAAATGGACAACACAGCAAAAGAAACTTAGCAATCGACGATATAGTTTTAATTGTTAACGAGAACACCCCGCCTTTGAGACAGAAACTCGGTAGAGTAATTGCTCTTCATCCGGGTGTCGATGACAAGGCCCGAGTTGTAAGCGTCAAGCTGGACACCAGTATTACTAAGCGACCGATTACAAAATTGTGTAAGATGCCCCTCGACGACTAAAATTAAGCAATTGGGGAATCAATTAATCGGCAATTAATTGATGGGCGAGATGTTGAGGACTTGCTCGCGCCGTTCGATATGTGCGATAAATCGACGCCAGAATATTCGATCAATAGCGCTGTCGATAATATATAAGATGTAAACACCTACAGAGAGCAGGACTTTCAAGCAACAGCCGTATAACCGATCGCATATCTCTAACCGCGAAGTCTTTTTTCGTTGTATTATTAACTGTAAAGAATTAAAGTTTATTGTTTGTAAAGTTCAGAATCGATTCATTTTATCAAGCCCGTACATGTGCAGTTTTCGTTCGTGGAGAGATGAAAAAAATCTACCGACACAATATACAATTATTTTTCTTTTTATTCTTATCTCCATATTTTATTCTCACCAAGTGTCATTGTACATCCCCTAATAGCCACCTGTCTGCGTTTTTGCTGTTATGTTGCCGAAAACAAAACGCTTGAGTTTTCAGCAAATTTAGAACAAGGTGAGTCAGGCATTTGTCTTTAGTTTGACATGACACAATTCAACATGTGTTGCCGACAATTTGTTGTGTGTTTGCTGTCAACGGTTTATCACTAACATAAAGAGCAATATGACAACAAGTTGCCAACAACACGTGCTGAGTCATAAATTTTAGCAAAAATGCAACATGTTAAAACAGACAATATATATATTTAATGGTAATCAATTGTGTGGGAGGAGAATTAATTCAAAATTTCACTCGAATTAATCTTTGGAGGCCTGATTCAGTTTGCCGATTAACTGATTAACTCGATGAAAAGTACTAGGCCCGGAGAAAATCCTAAAAGTGATTGTGGGATTTGAGCTCGAGATCTCCATATTCGCAGCCCATGCAAAATTCACTCAGTCCGCGAGACCACTTGTCCCTTACTAAAGTGTAATTATTTTTATCTACTTATTCTTAAGCTATTCTACACGTTTCAGTAATTATTTAAATTATTATTTTATTAAAAATGTCGACGCAGCGGTCGACTTTTTCTTTGTGTCCAATGCGTCGCAAGTAGTACGTGGGCACGTATGGCGCGTCAAAACAAACCCCCTCCACCTGGCCCCCCCACCACTTCTGGCGCCATTGCCCCACCACGGTGGATTTCCCCC
>NW_018021705.1:14575-17075 GCF_002006095.1 Pseudomyrmex gracilis
GGGGGAAATCCACCGTGGTGGGGCAATGGCGCCAGAAGTGGTGGGGGGGCCAGGTGGAGGGGGTTTGTTTTGACGCGCCATACGTGCCCACGTACTACTGTCGCAGGATGGAGGTGTGTTTCTTCTGTAAAAAACGATCGTTCGTTTTCGCCATTTTATGGGCTATAAGATAGAATTAATATATTTCAACAGTTTGTAACAACCATACAACAGAAGTACAGACATCGGTGTCTTGTTCTGTTACCGTCATGTTGCTTCTATGTTATCGAAAATGAATGACAAAGCGAAGAGTTTTCCATGAATGGAAGTCATTTTGTTGACAACATAATGAGCAATAGTTGCTCTCCGTTTCCTCTGAATCTGCTGATACGATGTCTCAAATTTGTGTTTATGTTGTTGATTATGTATGACTATGTATGACTATGTTACGTTTTCAGCAAGTACACAGCAAATAGTCAAAAACTACTGCTCAGCATTAAATTACATGATTTTGCAAAATATGCTTGGTATCATCATAGTATATATTCGTTACAATTATATATACTTATAAGACACGGAGTTTTTGTACGAGAATAAATTACAATTGCAGTATATTCGCACAACAAGATGCATTTTTTGTGAAAATCTTTTAATCTGCAACTGTAAAACAAACGAATGCAGCGGAAACTGCTCTTTCCGTCTCTGAGCGAGATAATTTAGTTAAGAGATGGTTAGTTTTTTTAGCACGAATATATTCAATGCGTGCTACCATTGCACTCCGACAATCGTGTACGTAAATATTTCTCTATTTGTGAATTGCGCTTGGTAGTAAAATACGTTTGATATTTCAGTCTCATGTTTTTCACCACTCCGCTCTCGCAGTAATACATTTAACGCGATCGATGCGTACTATACAGTGTGCGAAATTTCGATATTGAAATTTTGGTTCGTTTCTCTGGCGATAATCGAGCGACAGTAATTCGCATCAATAATTACAGAGAATATTAATGAAGAGAGTTAATATGGAACGTGTTCCGAAACGTTCTGGACTGTTTGTGCAGACTCTTGTTGCGATTTACCGGAATATCTATCAGCTATTAATTATAGAACACACGTACACACGTACACACGCTCGCACGCACGCACGCGCACGCGCACGCACGCACGCACGCACGCACGCACGCACGCACACACACACACACACACACACACACACACACACANAGAGAGAGAGAGAGAGAGAGAGAGAGAGAGAGAGAGAGAGAGAGAGAGAATGCAAGTTATATATGTACAATATTTATTAGATGTATATGATGTGCCAAGTAGATTTCAAATATATCGCGTAAAATAGTTTTCTTTCTATAGTTCAAATTATTAATTATTTATATAAAACAACTTTTTCTATACATTTTTTATACATTTCTTTTTGCTCACAGAAATTTGTTAATGTTAAATGAAGGTAAAATTGTTTTAATTGTATACTTGTGTCGATATGTTTTTGGCCGAAAAATAAAATATAAATGCTGCAAGTATATATAATCTTTATGAGTAACAATGCAATGTAATAATTAACGCAGAGATAAATGCAGAGATAACGTATTTCTATGTGATCAATTAAGCGACCTAATTTCTCTATGTCTTTCGACGTCGATTGGAAATTAATAGTTACCCTGTTGTAATTAGTTGCACAATCGGCAATAATGTAAACGTGAGCGCTCACCACGACATAATGATTCCCGCGTTATCGAATTTCACGCAGATAATAATTATTGCAAAATATTTTGATGCACTCTTGCGTAAAATATAATCCTGTAACATCCTCGTTGATTTGCGTCTGCGCAAGTCACTCCGACTCTCGTTATTTAGCCGGAAGACATTAATAAAGACGTGAATTGACTGACCAACGGGGATGATCGAGCGTGTTATTTTCTCATCATAAATCGAATTAAAACTTATATAAGCGACAGAAAATAAATTGTTTTGTTTTCTCTCTATCTTTATTTCTTTTATTTCTTTTTTTTAAATAAAGAAGTTTATTGACACGAAGATCTGGTTATTCGTTAGCAGTTAGCAGTTAATAGAATAAATAGAAATAAATAATAGTAGGGAAGTGGCCTCTCGAATTGGCCACTTCCCTAATATTATTTATTTCTTTTATTCTGTTGGGCAGAAAACTTCTGCTGATGCAGCTCGTGATCGAAATTTCTTAATTTTGATTTAATAATATATTGATTAAATTTTATATAATGTTCGTCAAAAGAGATTGCCTACATATTACATTTCCAAGTATATATACTAAAAAAATACTGCGATGTCAACAAAATATATTTAGTTTGTAATCAATTGTTACTTAAAGTTACTAGCTTTTTAATTCAAGTTTAAGAATTAAAATGACATGATGTTTATCAATTATTCACTAAAGAAGATCCTGATTTGAGGATTGAAACGTTTGGAATGCCTACCTTGTCACAAATTATCAAAAGACACGATAGTGCTTTGCACCAAGTATACGCGTTAGTAA
>NW_018021705.1:22041-37241 GCF_002006095.1 Pseudomyrmex gracilis
GAGAGAGAGAGAGAGAGAGAGAAAGAGAGAGAGAGTAACCGCTTGTTAACCCCTTTTCTCCTTTTTATTCTGCGCTTGTAACTTTAGCGCACTCTTTATTATAGTTGTACTGGTACAGGTTGAATAATCGTGTTACAATTAACTTTGATTTTTGTCACCGTAACTTGTTCTACCTCATAATGTAGTTATATTTTTAACATTACATTTGATTCATATATATCATGCAATATTATATAGTATATTAATAAAGTATGTACACACACACAAAGAGAAAGTGCAGATAGATAAATAGAAATTAACAATAGTTAACGATACGTAAATAAATTAAAATCTTCTCATTCTAGTAATGTTAAAATTAATCAAGTAATTATACAACTTACAGTTTAACTTTTATATAAATTAATTATACACTAAAATATATTAAAAACATCAACTTGAAATCAATAAATCTATTGTCGCAAAAATCTTATTAGTTTTGCATACTCTTTCAATCATTCTTTTTCAACGATAGTTTTACCCGACATGTAGTACGAATATATGTCGATGTAAATAATTTGTAAGAGTTGAACCGTGAGAATATATTGCAATATAAAGCAGTTGATAGGATAAGAAAGTTTATCCAAATAAGAAGAGAAATAATGTTGAGATACAACTGCTGTACACACTGCAGTATTATACAATGTGCAGTGTATGACTGCTGTGAAAACGTAATAAATTAATCTAACTTACCATTTTATTTTTTTACTACAAAAGCTAAAAAATAAAATAAAAAAAGCAAAACTAACATTAAATCGGTCAATAAGAATCAACGCTAGATGTTCGTGCAAAATAAATATATAAAAATATATACATATATTTGTAGTGTACATTATACATATGAATTTTTGAATTGAAACTTCAATTTGTAAATACAAATAAGCAAATAAATAAGGTCACATCGAGCAATAGAAAGATATTAATATAATAAAATAAACAATTTAATGATCACGCTTTAACATAGAAATACGAAATATTTCGACTCTAACTTGAGTCTTCTTCAGTCGTGAGTGTGAAAATATACGCAGTATACATTAATTGATGTCAAAAGATAAAAAGAAGTCAATGTCTAAAAGCAACGCAAAAAGTTGGCTGTTAGTAGTAATCATGGTGAAATTACTTCAAAGATGACATTCTAAAAGATAACAAAGAAGAGTATTCAATCACTGTTACACACACACAAAAGAACAAAACTCACAAATGAACTTACTAGGATGTCAGATAGTCAGACTCTGAAGGCAGAGATAAGAGGCACGAGACATATAAGTATTCTCCCACCCACAGTAGTTGTTTTTCAGTTATGGTGAGAGACATTCAAAACATTGAAGTAAGAAGTGTCAAGTAATTCCAAATCGTTAACAGAATTTAAACCGTGTGACTGTTTTTTTATAAAGATCATTTCAGAAATTAGTCTCTTGTAATAATGATGTTCATGATCTAAAATCTGGACATTGTCCCAATCAAAAGAATGATTGAGATCTGTTCTGTGTTTAGAAATTACTGACAGTTGAGAGGAGGAACGTTTTTATGTTGTTAAAATGTTCCTTCAGTCTCGTTTTTAAACGCCTCTTAGTCTGTCCCACGTAGGACGCTGAGCAATTCTTACAATTGATTTTTGTACACAATATTAGTTTGAGAGTCAAAATCAGTTCTATTCTTGTGGATCTTGATTATATTATTTAATTTATTAAAACATTTGTATCCGATCAGGAAGTCACTGTTACTAAATACTTTGGAGATTGGCTCTGAAAGATTTTTTATATACGGAAGAACAATTATTCTTCTTTCATCGTTGTTGGAAGTACAGTGTTTTGTACCGGTAATTTTTTTGCTGTTGTGAACGAGCTTTTTGAGCCTAAGATTGATGGAATCAAAAATTAATTTCAATGAATAACCATTCTCCAACAAAATGCTGACGATGAATAGGATATTCTTTTCGTGGAAGTCAGGATGAGAAAGTAACATAGCCCTATCAATAAGGCTAAAAATTGTACCTTTTTTGTGGCACATTGGATGATGTGAAAAAAAGGACAAGTATCTTCCAACTTTTTGCGTTGCTTTTAGACATTGACTTCTTTTTATCTTTTGACATCAATTAATGTATACTGCGTATATTTTCACACTCACGACTGAAGAAGACTCAAGTTAGAGTCGAAATATTTCGTATTTCTATGTTAAAGCGTGATCATTAAATTATTTATTTTATTATAATATCTATCTTATTTATTTTAATATCTTTCTATTGCTCGATGTGACCTTATTTATTTGCTTATTTGTATTTACATTGCGAGCGGTTCTGTATATTTTCTCTCTTCAATTTGTAAGTTCATATAGAATGCTGGATTTGCATCGCGTACATAAGAATACCCGTTCCCCTCCCCTTATCTAATTTAATAATATTGCAAAAAATTCTTATTGACCGATTTAATGTTAGTTTTCAAAAGCCTTATTTCTTTCTTTAAAAAGAGTAAAATATTATTTTTGTAGATTCCATCAACTTGGAAAATTTAGTCTTTACTATAAACATAATTCCGGTACAGACAACTCGTTTTGCAGTTGACCTAATATGGCGAACTATTCTGGATGCTGCGATATGGTCGTTTGTGCATCTTTGTGCTGAAGTGAATAAGCCGGTAGTCTTTGATAGTCGCTATTCGGGCAAAATGTGTAAGTGTACTACTACTTACTGCACGACGTTTCAATGCATCACACATCTTGTCAAATACTATTACCTCATTCCTCAGCTGTTTTCTGAAAGATTTTTTGATCGCTTTTTCCATATTTGCTTCTCGCACGTTTTTTACATTTAAAATTACTTCTTTCTAAAGTTGAAGTTTCTTATCGTTGTTTGGCAGACAAGAAGAAACGTCTCAATATTAGCCTTTGTTTATGTGAACAATACGTTTTGCATTGAATGTGTATAAAAAAGATATATATACGTATATATTTTGTCAATTAGTACACACTCACACACATACATGCACACACACGCACGCACGCACGCACGCACGCATATACATATATATATGAGCCGTTCATAGACCAAATGGATTAACTCCACTTTTTGAATTTTTTCAAATTTTAGTGCCAAAGCACTTGATTAACTTTTTAATGATTAACTTTTTATATTTCCCTAATTTCTCATTTTGTGGAGTTAATCAATTTGGCAAATGAGCAGCTCATATATATATATATATATATATATATTTGTGTGTGTGTGTGTGTGTGTGTGTGTTAATTGACATATATATATATATTTATAAAATGATTGAAAATATACGCATAATATAGTCAATGTCTCATGAGAACACTTATATCCATTAATTAATCAACCTAGGCACATTTATAATTAACTCCAATCAAAATGCGAGTAATTATCACATAATTTGTACTAATCTGATAACATATGTTTATGTACTTGTTATGTGTGCATCCAATTTATTTATTAAATTAACCAGAAATTTGATTTCGATTTTGCTCAGTTAATCCTACAATGCAAAACAGAATTATTATTAATCTTCAATTTTAATCGAATATGTTTGTCAATACATATTTGTTGTAATAAATATAAATAAAATATTTATATCTATTAAGGTTTATTATTAAAGACGCATCTTTCTTTCTCTTTTTCTCTCTCGCTCAAAGTTTATTTTGTAGCAAAGAAACTCCGATGACATCGTTTGAGATGATAGTACAGTCTGTATGACAACTAACAAGATCTATGTCTTATAAAACCACAACAGTTAAGTTGAGAATAAGACAGATACGTTGAGAAATATCAAAGAAAAAGGTTATTAATAAAATAGCGGAGGCAATCCTCAGGTTCAGTTGTTGGAAAAATTCAAATATGTTGACAAATGGGCGTATCTGAACGGTGTGCAGAATGTTTTACACATTAAAGAAATATTTTCCAGATTAACAAACGTTTCGACTATTTATTTTTAGTCATCCTCAGTGTTCCTGAATCCGACCATCACTGATATGTGGTCATATCATGAACACTGAGGATGACTAAAAATAAATAGTCGAAACGTTTGTTAATCTGGAAAATATTTCTTTAATGTGTAAAACATTCTGCATACCGTTCAGATACGCCCATTTGTCAACATATTTGAAAACGGTTATTTTAAACATTTTTTAAAGATAATTTTATTATAAAAACATGTATACATTTAAAAAAAGAGGAAATATACATATATGCTACAATCCTATCTAAATGTAAACCGATGATAAAGCAAAACTACTTTAATGATGCCATTTACACACTCTTATGTCATTCGCTTTTAGTGAAATCTCCAACTTCACAATTATTTTTGAAACTTGTGATACTTTAAAGAAATTATATTTCTTTATATCTTTATATCTCTCTTTTGACCTTCTATATAATAGCGCGCGCATGCACATACACACACTCACGCACGCACGCACGCACGCACGCACGCACGCACGCACGCACGCACGCACGCACACATATATATATGTATACAATATTAAAATATATTGAAAGAAAAATATTTGAGCAAATTAATTCTATTATAAGAACTTTGTTTCATCTTCGAACTACTTTAAGTTGTTTGTCTTTTTTTCGAGCAAAATCTATGAACAGTGTTTTCGAGTTTTTTTAAGATAGTTATCGCGTAGAATCGATCTCTTGCCAATGTTTCTAAATTTGAATCACGTATTAACCAAAAGGCTTTGCAAGCGCTCGCGAAATTTCTAAATGTTTGACTGTCTCAAAACTGAGATAATTGCAATTAAAAATAACATTTTTTACATGTGTTATATGTGTAAACCCATTCAAAAAGATACATTTAAAACGAAAAACAGTTTAAAATTAGTGACTGATTAGTTGTCAAAATAAAGCCGCGGAAAAAGTGTAATATTTCTTGACAAGGCATAATTAAGTGAGTAACAACGGCAACAATGTCGTTTCTCGCACAACGTGCTTAAATTTTGACACACCGTTTTTTTTTTTGCGACTTTCTTGCCTCTGACATACTCAAACTTGTTTTTAAGCGGTTTTTTAATATTTGTATTGAAATTGTAATATTTGTATTGAAAAGTTATTTTAGTAGTTTTGTTTGACAGCTAAGCAAACTTACAGATCTTAAGAGAGTACTAGATACCGACTATAGGACCTGTAAACCGATGTTTCTAACAAGGAGAGGTCGCGACGTTGTACCAATCGATTTGGACGAAATTTATAGGATTGATAGATGACTATGAGGAGTATTGCAGGGATAAAGTAATAAGACGCATTATTCAAGCATTCGCAAGAAAATCGAATTTGAAAATTTCGAGTTACTTTATAAGGATATTAAATAGATTGTTCAATCGAAGAGCGTGTAGCGTAGCGGTAGCGTACTAGGTTAGTAGTGTCAATGCTGCTGGTTCGAGTCACAATATACTTTTTTTTTTCAAAATTTTACAGTATAATCTAAATGTAAGTAATACGTTTTTTATTTATTTATTGCATGTTATAAAAGTGCATTGTTTTGCATAAAAAATTCGTGTATATACGAGGGTAGTCCCAGAAGTACCCGACCTGACGTATAGATGGCGGTTGTTGTTTAAAAAAAATCACTATGACCGAAAGCATCAACCTTATAAAGCTTAAGTTTCAAGTTTCAACATGCTACGTTGTTTATTATTAGTTCGGCAGCCATCAATAGTGAACGTTCTTAGGACATTTGTAAACATGGAAAAAATTGGTCTCAGGTGTAAAATAATGAACCCATGTTTCATCCATGGTTATGAATCAACGCAAAAACTCTGCCTTATTACTGCAAAACATCGCCAAACACTCGATTGAAACATCCTCACGACGCTGTTTTTGTTCAATTGTGAGCAAACGCGGCACCCATCGTGCGCACAGCTTTTTCATGTTCAGATTTTCAGTCAATATGCGTTCACTATTGATGGCTGCCGAACTAATACTAACCAACGTAGCATGTTGAAACTTGAAACTTAAGCTTTATAAGGTTGATGCTTTCGGTCATAACAATTTTTTTCAAACAGCAACCGCCATTTATACGTCAGGTCGGGTACTTCTGGGACTACCCTCGTATATATATCGTGTGTATATATATGCACACACATGTAACGAGTTCAATTTGTAAAATTTTACAAGTGAGTATTTTTTGAATTGAAATCTCAATTCTTAAATTCATATAGGATGCTATATTTGCATCACATATATGAGAGACTTGTATACCCTCCTAACTAATTTTAAAATATTGCGAAAAAACTCTTCGGCCAGGAGTCGAACCTGGAATCTCCGGCTTTCCCTGTCGTCGCCTTTCGTACATATCAAGATGTAATTTGAAAATAACGCACTTCTTCCACCAGCGTAAATTAATAATTAATTTTAAGGCTCTTGAAAATCAAACAACTTGAAATTTGCGGTCACTGAGGAAATAAATTGTGCCTACATTTCTCGCTAAGTACTTTTGATTGTCGAATATAAGCAAACATTTTTATTACTACAGTTTTCTTCTATAACCTCATTATATATTTATGTGGTAGAATTATTTGTACACTTACCTAGCGAAAAGTACGACAAAAAAGAATATAATGAGACACTCAGATCATGATTAGAACGTTTACCCTTACAAAAGAACTACTGCCGATTACATATAAATAAAGTCAGTAATATAAATATTACTGACAATCACACAAGAATATTATTAGATATTACAGGAATCACTGAGAATATTACTGGCAAATACACAGAATGCCAGTAATTATTTCGTACCACTGCCGCAATATATTACTGCCAGTAGTTCTTTTTTGTAAGGGTAGTTGATGAGAAAGAGAGATATTATAGAAAAAGGGACAGTATATAAGTTATGATATGCTATCATTGTGAATGAAAAAAAAAGAGCATTATATCCATTTTCAAAAACACTATGTAATTTTTTATATTTATTTGGTTCTATAGAAGCACTTTTTTCATGTGATGCAGTAAATAAAATTAAAACTTAGAGAAATGTAGGTTTTTAAAACATCAGTTTATAAGTCTTTAACCAGTTTACAGGTCGGAATCCAGTATTCTCTTAAGAGGGTCCTGAACCGTCCTATACACATCGTGAATATTGTTACAAGTGACATCAACTATAGAGCGTCATTAGAGAAATAAAGACATATATGTGTAAAAAGAGATTATGTTAGATTGAAACGTATTATAGATTGTTTGTATATCATAGGCTTCCAAATCGTAATAGTCTTAAATAATGTAATAGTCTCATTACATTCTTGAATGTTATGTCTATCTCGGACACATTTTGGTTTTTATACTTTGGTTTTTATAACTCTTAAACTTTAAATGCCAGTACAAATAAAAGTGGAAGTAATTGTAACTTCAAAAATGTTTGTTAAATTTTTGATATATTGAAAAGGACTCGAGATTAATTTCATTATTTTCCTTTTTCCTATAGAGCCGTTTTTCTATCCAAGCAATAAATACAAAATGCAATCTAAAATACGAATTACTCTTTCGATCGGTATAACAGGAAGGTCTAGTACTCCCTCTTAAGGTAGTTTTATCACGTAGGGCCGGATTTTGTGGGTGCTAAAAGAGGTTTATTAAAATTTATAAGAAAAAAACACATACTATGCATGACTAAGAATATAATTATTAATGAAATAAAATAAACTATATATTATATATATATATATATATTTGAAAAAAAAATATTTTATACCACATCGAGTATAATTGCGGCGTTGCCACACATGGCGGCTATACTATGTACAGGTTAAAATTTTGACATCTACCACTTTAGATCAATTTATTAAATCAAAATGGTTGTTAACGTTATTATTTTTTTTTTAATGTCTACTTTTTAGACAGTTTAAAGATATATTTGGTAGTTTTTGAAAAAGATCTCAAGTCTATAAGTTAAAGAAATACGAACACAAAGAATTTTCGTATACTACATATGTCAATGTTTTATACCTATGTTCAATTTGTTTCATTAAAATGATCGGTAACCGACTGTTTTGTTTTTTTTGTTTTAAAAAAATGAAGATTGGTTCAGACAATATTATATAAAAAATTGGAATTTATGTCAGAACTTTTGTCTCGTGATAGAACTATCTTAAGAATCACAGTAGATGCCTATTAATTTATCTGCGTCAGAAAAAATTTATTCAAATACGAAATTTAACTAAAATGTAGATTTTAATTGATCCAGTCTTTACGGGAATTTCACTGAGCTGCTGACAAAGGTAGAAAAAATCATGTCAAAAAATCCCACGTTCACCGCATGAGATCATAGTACGGAGTTTTATATTGTCGCCTGACTTTCAGGACCTGAGGTAAATCGAGAAACGTCGCTCTGATCTATGTAGCTCCGTATGTGTCACTACTAGAAATCCTTGCGGAAACTTTTACATGCGTGTGTTCCCTTTATCTGTTCACCATCACCAAAAGTTTATGTCCTGACAGGATAAGAACGCGCCGGGTGAAGAGTCGTGTCTGCATCTCTACGAGAATTACTGTGGCCAGTTGTTAGGAACTGATTGTATAAGTAACTTTCGTAGTGAGATTCCTCAAACGCTGTCGACAGCAGCAAGAGGACAATGAGAAAGAAGTTTGGTATAGATGAAGAGAAAAAATTGACAAAGACGAATTTTTAATAAAATAATACTCAGGATTCCAGTTTCTTTACACTTTGTTTTGCTTAAACTTATTACTCTTTACTCGACACAAACACATATTGTTTTATATCTTTTCTTCTCAAAATAAGACTATATTACAATTGTTAATTCTTCAAAACATAGAATATTACAGAACAGGCTACTGCTTTTGCGAAGAGCAGTAGCCTGTTCTGTAGTGACAAGATTTCGTTTGGTCGACTACCTAAGGTATCATTATACGGAAAACGCGCGCGCGTGCGTATGTGGATGTGCGTCGCGACCGTTTCATACACATGGAAGTGACGTGTCAAGCAGGTACATGCACTGTCCAGTTTGAGTCATCGTCAGCTAGCAAGGCCAATCATCTGTTTAAAGGCAGCCATGCAGAAAGCGCGATGAACGGAGTCGACTCGTAAAATATACTGATCTGACAACCAAACTCTCGATCAAATATGAACTATTAATTCTGCCAAGTTTGTAGCAAATAAATAATTCAGAATTTATCTTGACTAAAATGAAATTGAATAAAATTTGATCAGACACGAACCTACGCAGTTTCTTTCTTTAACTTTCACAAATGCTTTAATAAAACAAAATTCGAGATTCACAGAGTAAAAGTTAAACTAATTTAATAGAAAATTGAATTTTTATTTCAACCAATATATGATGTATATGATAAATACTGAAAACAAACAATATAAAGCAAATGTGTTGTTTCTTTTATGTGAGAAAACTGAAATGTCCGAATTAGCTATTGAAGCAATTATTATTAATTTAAGTGGAGCGTACTAGATCAGTATGTGCAAGCACGATAAACTGTCTATA
This sequence comes from Pseudomyrmex gracilis, assembly GCF_002006095.1. Lineage (NCBI taxonomy): Eukaryota > Metazoa > Arthropoda > Insecta > Hymenoptera > Formicidae > Pseudomyrmex > Pseudomyrmex gracilis. Next base: position 31,543 of record NW_018021705.1, read on the forward strand.
ACCGTATCGATATAGAATAACAATAGCAGATAAACGATCGACGAAAATATAACAAAAAATAGTTTAAAATACAAAAAAGAAGCACAAAAGTATTCCTCGTAGCTTTCAAAGAAAATAAAGAAGAGCAAATAATTATATTACAAATGTATATTGTATATACATACAATATACATTTATATAACAGTATACATGTATATTGTATATACAAATGTATACTGTTATTTAGTTTTCTTTTTACATAGGATTGCGAATAATCTTGAAAGATGCTCGTCCGACAAGCTATAAATATTTCTTGCAATATTTCATTTTCCACGCGTTAACTTCGCGAACAACACGGCGTACTTGGATTTCCGCTTGCAAGAAAACCTTTGCAATACAAAATTATTTACTTGATAGCCAAATTATTTTTTAGCAACACGTAAACCTTTCACGTGGTTGGGATTTTTCGTCAATGAGTTTTTCTCAAAAAATTTTTGTCTCTTTTCTTCTCTTACTTTTTTTTATCTTGCTCCATATGTGGACGAAAGAATGCTGGTTAACTTACTATGACTTTCAAACTACAAAACTTAGCATCTTAGCATTTTAGAATATTTGTAGATTTGCTGAAAGAATATCAGAATCGTATAACCAAAGTTGGGATTTTTATTAGCTCTAAGTGAATTGAGAATTGTGATTCTTGACTGATTTTGCGGATTTTCTCGAAGTCGTTGATATATTGTACGCCGAAATATTTTAATTAGTGTACAGAATTAACTTTGTATCTCAATTAAACTTGTTATTTAGAATTAAATTTATTATATTAAACTCGCTGTAATTATTAACTATATTATCATGCTTTTTACTAATAGCTCGTTTTGTTTACACATAGATATGTTGAATTCGTTGTTTGTATTTTTTAAAATATTATCTCTTAATTAATTCAATAAATATAAGTTTATTATAGATTCAATATATCAAAGGATTTAATATTAGTTTTTTAGTTTTTCGTTTTTGTGCTTAAACGAATATATATTCCGAAATAATCTCAGACAAGAGGACTTTCTAGAGAGAAGAGAGAGGCACAACCGCACTATTTAATTACGCGGAGTGCTCGGCAAAAAGAACTTTCCACATATTACTAGACTAGTGCTACGTTTTGCGAAAACCTCCAAACTCAGTTTGCCGCCGCTCCAGTTACGGAAAAATCAATAACATCTTTAATCCATCCCGGTGAAATAAGCTTACACACGAAGAGAGTTCATTATCGCAAAGAGAAATATATATAGTCGAGAGAGACGTCAGATTGAAAACTTAATGTGATTTATAGTTCATTAACAAATATATAATGTTTTACATAGATATTTACCCGGAGTTCTTTAACTTCAAAACTACTTCCTTCTTGATGATGGCAAGTAAATTTCAAATTAATTCTAATTTAATAAGATTTTTCTCAAGAAATTGAGGTTAATATTACAATTGTTTCAATCAATCAAAACTTTATTCTATTTTTTTTTTATTAATTCGTGAACGCAATAACGCGAACGTCGTAACTTTTCCGAATTTTAATTTTAATTTGCGCGATTTGCTACACATATAAATACAATATAAAAAATTATAATTCGTAAACAACATTGCGGTACGACAATGCCGTGCACGCCGCAAACACAAACTTGATCTATTCCCGTCTATCGCGCTCGCGTTATCCACCGCGAGAACGGACAGCTGTTCGATCAAACAAAACATAAATCAAAGAAACGCGAGCAACACACGCGTCCCATAAAATCTTTCATTTGCCGAGAGATTGTAACTTGCACTATCTTCTTTAAACGCGCAAATATTGTACTGCCAAACCATGCTAACGAAGAAATTTTCTAAAAGATGCCACAGTAGCAATACATTATATTCCTCTAAATATATTTTATATATAAAAAAACAAATAAACAATAAACCGGTCAATATCATAACATGATATAAGAATATATGAATATAGTCTGAAAGAAATATATAGACAAAAGATTACTTAGGTTTTTACTTTGTAAAAGTTTTCTACACAAATCCGCAAACTTCTAATCTCTTCGAATACTGAATTCGTTGTTTATATAAACAATGCCTTACCAAAAAATTTTTATTACTAATATGCAATAGTATAATGGATAATATGCACACATGCGCGCTACATAGCTTAGTCGTGATACTAGCAATTGGGACACTTTGTGATACGCTGCATTATAAGTCGCTCGTGACATTTTTTTGTGAAAATCCGTAAAATTAGCTTGTTATTATTATTTTCCGTAATCAATCTCATTACTTTCGCGACAGATCTCGCGTATCATTTTTCTTGGATCTTCTAATAAAAACAAATAAAAGCTTTGAATATAAGACACTCGTAATTAATATTTCTCTGGTTGTGTTTCAACGCTTTACGCTGCGAGAATTTTTTACCATGAGACATAAGTGCGTTTTGCTTCTGAGATTGAATTCTAAAGAGAAAGAGCTTTACTGAGAAATAAAGTACAATAATGCTCTCTGCAAGCAGATTTGATAAAGATTGCGCTAATGATTTTCTCATTTGATAGTATTAAGATAAGAAAGCACAACGAGAGTGAGATGCACAGTGGAAACTCGAAACTAACGAGTAATAATAATAATTTAAAATGATTTAACAAGTAATATAATAATTTAAACGTAAATATATTGAAACATATTTTTATTAAATATACAAACCACAGAAGAAAAACTTGATAAGTTTATTTTTTTTGATTTTCTGTTGTTACGAAAATATGACTTATCAACTTCTTTTCTTGCGGTTTTCATACTTAACTATTTGTCAAGTGTGTGCGTACGTGTGTGTGCGCGCGCGCGTGCGCGTGTGTGTGTGTGTGAAGCAGAAAAATAACTTGATAAGCCATTTTTTTTCGAGTTTTTTTTTTATGTTATTTGGTAAGTAAAATGGAATATTTTAATTATCTAAAGCCACAGAAAGGAAAATTCTTGATAGATTCCGAGATATAAATATCTTTATAAAACATGTAACACAGAAATACATGTCCGTTTCGAACTTTAAAATCGCTCTCCTCTAAAATTACGAAAATGTGATTTATCAAGTTTTCCCTCTGTGATCTTCAAATATATTTAAATTTTAAAAAATATATTTTTTTAATATTTTTGCTTTTTTTTAAATGTATTGAGATTATGCTGAAACTATAATATTAAAAGTTTTTATGTTTAAAAATCCCAAACAGGCAGAAAGCTTATACTGGATATAATTGCAGTTCACATCGTTTTATCATTAAACACAGATGCAACAATTGTTGTAAACATTTTCATTGAGTACGAGAGTTATTGAGTTAAATAGTCAAATTTATTAAATAATAATATATAATACAATATGTAATATAATGTGAAAGACATACCTACTTCATACGTAAAGTGTTGCATGCTTTGCGAAAATAAATCCTCATTGTAATGCACGCGTACGCGCGTACACACACACAATACAGACATGCAAAGAGTATTCTGTATCTTGTGAAAATGTATTCGCGTGTGTATATTTTTTAAATATAGAAAATTAATAATAATTGAAAATTGTAATAATAACACAGAAAATTAATAACAACTTGTATACATGTGTATAAAATTAAAAAACAATTATTATTCTCTTTTCATAAAAGGTAATAAAAGGTATACCTATAAAAGGTATACCTTTATAGTGTAACATATACGACAATTTTTTATAAGAGATAGCGTAGCGGATAACATCTTTTATATTTCTATACAGCTTTTTTATTCTTTTCAAAGCTACGGTTTGACAGTTTTTGTTTTAAACACAATATCTGAAAAAAATACTTACTTTTAAAAAAAGATTAATTATCTTATATATTTCTCACAATAAACATATCCACAAAATATTTGTATTAGCAATGTCTGAAATCTCGCAGAACTCGACTCAAGATGTGACTTTGACTTTTCACGATTCTCACACACAATACTCACCCAGAACATGACGTTAAATCCAAAGATCACGTATTTGAGGCAGCAGCTCACCTCGCTGGTATCCCTTCGGTATTTCCGCACGGCGGGCATGGCTGAGAGACATTTATTTCTCGGTCATGCGAACCTCGCGCATATATGCCACATAAACACAACACACCAAGCGGATGTACACGCGTGATACAAACGATGACAAGAAAAAGGACGCCGCGCGCGCGGGCACACTCTGGATAATTTCACATATAACGAAGCAACAAGAAAACACACCTTCGAACTGATCACGAAAGCGACATCGCCAATGAGGTAGTTTTGCGAGGGAGCTTTTCTCGCCCGCAGCTCCTTTTTCGATCGGTTCCTTTATCGAAACACACGCGCTCTCTTTCTCTTTCTCTCCCTCTTTCCTCCTATCTTCCCTTTCTCTTTCGAAGTCGGTCGATCAGCTGATCACAGCAATGCATCGCATCGTAATTACAACTGCCGCCATTGTCACGTCACGGCGCACACTGCTCGCAGCCTGATCAACGAGACTGCTGGCAAGTTGCGACCATCGCCTTTCCCCGCGCATTGCACTTTGCGCGTTCTGCCGCCCCTGTACTGCCGCTCCCCTCTTCCAGACATCTGCCTCTCCTTCGTCGCTCTCAGTATATCGCGCTTTCACCTTTGGAACAGTCTTTTCAGTTCTACTCTCTCGCACTCCCAAGGATTTTCTCGCGCGACTAAATTCCCATCCTCGATATTCTCCCTCTACTTGGCAGTATCTCCGCTAATTCGTCTCTCCTTTCGTCAGGGCTGGCTCTATTCATCTGTTGTATGTTGTTCTACTTGAAGAAAATGTCTGTAAACTAACCGAGCAGAAGTATCATAATTTGAGACAATCAAATGCCGAATTTTGTTATCATTTCAGGAAGAAATACGATAAGTCCTGTCATCTTCTTTCGCGTATCTTTTATTTACTCTTTTCCTTGCTAATCATCATTTGGTGACCTTTTACTACTTTTTCTTCCTTTTCTACTTTTATTCACTTATTACAAAAATCTTTGTTTTTCTCTTATTCTTTTTATCTTGTTTCTTTTTTTTGCACGTATTTTTTTATTTGTTTCGTCATTCGTCATTTTCTCGTTTCTTAACGTTTTTTGCAATTGTGAATAAACGTGTAATTTTCATAATTTCGCACTTTGTATTCCTTGTGTAATCGCTATATGAACGTCGAATTTATGATTTATTTACTCAATCAGACAAGAATTGAACTAATAAAACTTTTAAGTCATAAATAATATTTATTTTCTAAATATGTTTTTATGTGTACTCTAATACTTATGTGTACTAAGTTTTCTAAATTTCTTAAAAATATTACGTATATATGCATCATTTTGTTACTCTCTACATATAATCTTGTAACTCCAAAACGCAAATTTTAAAGAAGAGCAGTTTAAAGATTTAAAACCTTATATGTTTTCCTAGTTAATTCTTCTTTCGGGGTTTCAAATTTTTACCTTATTTATAATATATTTATTTATTTATAATATATATATATATTTATTTATAATATATATATATTTATTTATAATATATATTTATAGAATACGTTTTTTAAGGTAGTTATTGAGCCTCAGTGGAGCTCATCCACTTGTACTTTTGGCGTACCAACAAGTAAGTGTAGAAAGTAAAGAAAAAATTGAGCACCACTGACACGCACACACAGAGTTCAGCATATATAAAAATAAAAAAAA
>NW_018021706.1:0-10899 GCF_002006095.1 Pseudomyrmex gracilis
TATTTGGTTATCAAGAAGTTGAGCGATGTAGTTTATTGTATTCGTCGTTCGGGTGGACATAAGAATAAAATAGTGCATGCCGATAGGTTAGCATCGTTTTGTGAACGATTTGAACATACGTCGGAGGCCCGTTGAATTGTTTTATTTGTTTTTTTTTGTTTATTTTGGTTTTGGCAAAGCTTGTTGTTGGTGTTTTATTTTCGTTTAGTTACGTCGGTGCCCGGTCCAGCGATCGTCGTGTCGTCGTGGTCGCCGTGGGACGCTCTTACGTGGGAGGCGTCGTCGTTGTGGAATCATTTATTAGTTTTTTTTTTGTTAGGGAAAACCGCCTCGTCCACGGCTTTTGATGCGTGTTTTCCCGTGGACCGTTGGGCGAATGCCGAGGCGGGGACTTGGGGTGCCCGTTTTAGGGCGAAGGGTTCACGCATATGTTTCCCCCCCCTTGTCCGAAGACCGAGATGCGTGTCAAAAATTTCCGGAGCCCCGAAGAGGGAGAAGAGATTCGGGAAGAATTCCTTCCACCAGTAGCTCGAGATCCTGGAGCAGCAGCTCGGGAGTGAGCGGGACCACTGGAATCCTCCTTTGTTCGTCGGGACGACGAACTGGAAGAGGAGGGNGGTAATGTTACGCGAGGGGCACCGTGTATGTGTCGCGGGAGCCGCCTGAACGGCGTGCGCTCGGCGCGACTGTTCGTTGCCGGGCGACCAGCGAGTTGTTGTATTAGAGAGTCGCGAGATCTGTCACGTTGCGTTTTCGGACGGCTCATCCGTTTTCTTGTATTTCTAATTGAGATCCCTGTTGCAATAAAGAGTTTAATAGCAAACCGCGCTCTCTCATTTCCGCGGACAAGTGCGCGATCGCGGAGACCGGCGTGAGAGCTGTTTCCGACGCCGCGAGCGCAACAATATATAGAAGAATATAAAATATTGTATTTAGATTTATTTTATTTAAATTGTTTTATTTTATTTAAACAATAATAAAAATAACTGCGTTATATTAAAGGATNATACTATCGTCTGCGTCCTTAATATCGCTAAAAATCAAGATAATAATTTATATATTATAGGAACAAAACCTTTTTTATAATACAAATTTGTTTCTTATATCATGAACCACATTTAAGAATAAACATTTAGAAATAGTTACAGTAAGGCAAAACAGATATATAGAATCATAGTTTTGTCAAAATATTTGCGCCAAAGCTTATAAAAAAAAAAATTCCATANCACGATAAATTCAGTATCTTACCAACCCTACACACAATTGTACCCACATTGGAAAAACTATATGCATAATAAATTAACTTTAATAACATTTTAATATGTGAAATTTACGTATACATACACATATACATATATATGCATACACATACACTTATACATACATATATACATATATATATACATATATGTCTATATATAATTTTATAAATGTTACGAATATATTTTTCATTAGTAATTATTCAAACAGTACAATGCAGAGTGATACATACGTTTGAGTAATATTACTGAAAAAGATATTCGACATATCATACAAAAATTTATAGTTTTAAAATATTTTGTTCATAGTCCTGTAACGGAGCCGATTTTCTTTCGGCTTCGCCCGGCCTTCCGCCTGCCGGACAGCTCGGTCAGCGCCAAGGATCGGGGAGGGGAAGGCGTGAAATTGCGACACTCGGTTAATTGAATGCTGAAATGTAGCGGAGGTTTATTCGCTTAATCAAATTATTTACATTGGATACATCTAACGCGGTATTTACAACGGATAGATTAGACAACTCGGTGTATCGGCGCGGTGATTCCGGTACGGAATGGTTTTCGGAGGTTTGAGTCGCGGTAGGATTTAAATCGGCGCGGTGGACTTATAATTAACTTATTCTACGGGGTGTATTTACACGGGGGACGTATTGCGAATGTTCCGGGCCGTGACAACGGCCGGTTGAGTCGTGAGAACGACTGTTTATCGATGTGGCAGTGACAACGGCCGATTGAGTCGTGAGAACGACTGTTTATCGATGTGGCAGTGACAACGGCCGATTGAATCTCCGGGCTCGTAGAGCCGACGGAGACGGTGTGCACCGAAGTGCCGGAGAGGATCAAGACAATGCCTCGATCCGTACGGTCAGGAGGTGGTGTTCGAGACAGCGCCTCTAGCACCGGGTTCTGCCGAGACAACGCCTCGGCCGGATGGCCAGGAAGTGGTGTTCGAGACAGCGCCTCTAGCACCGGGTCTTGTCGAGACAACGCCTCGACCGGAGGATCGGGATGGTGTCCGAGACAGCGCCTCTCGCACCGGGTTCTACCGAGACAACGCCTCGGCCGGATGGCCAGGAAATGGTGTTCGAGACAACGCCTCTAGCACCGGGTCTTGTCGAGACAACGCCTCGACCGGAGGATCGGAAGATGGTGTTTCGAGACAACGCCTCTAGCACCGGAGGAACTCTCTAGCTCAAGACAACGCCTCGAACTAGAGAGCAGGAACTGGTCTCGACTGCCGAAATCGCTCGGCTTTTATACCCCGGAGCGGCCTATGGTCCGTCCGGGGTCGGCGCGCTAATCACGCACCTGTGCCGTGTCGCACGGGCACAGGTCCACGTGCGTTCTTCNATGCTATAATTCCGCGGTCTTTAATATAGATCGGTGTACGGAACTATCGCTTGACGCGTGGAACGGTCGGAACTATATTATTTGCTATACTACGGCGCGTGGATGGGAACATAATGAATATGCTGATATATATAGGATGTGAATATAATGAAAAAGAGAAATATATATACAAAAAGAAATAGAAATATAAAAATGAGAATAATAATAAAGAGAAATAATATAGGTGGCGGAGCTAGCTCCGTCACAGTCCAATGCAATGTATGCAACGTGCCAAATAGTAAATCACGTTAAATAACATCTCTAACGTTTAGGAGATATAATAAAAACATTTGATATATATAATATTGCTACTTGAAATGCAATACAATATTACCGTAATATTTTATTATTATATGTAAATGTATGTTGATAATATTATTGTAATATTATATTATAATATCTAATATTACTGATATATTGCAATTTTACTGTGATATTGCAGTAATATTACGTGCTATGTGGGAAACCACACTATCAATGTCATGCAAGATACAACCTTGTTAGATGAGTCTTACTTACCTTATCTCAACCAAGCTAAACTTGATAACTCATAGAGGGAGCCAGATATTATCACACAAATTTAAAGATTGGTTCAATACTCTCAGTTGTGATGATAATTTCATAGTAATAACTTCCACACACTCGTTAATACATTAACATCTGTTATATCGTCATATTAAGAAATGTAAGGATTGTAAGTTTTTGTAAATATAAAATTCACTACTTCATGTTTTTTTATACAGTTAGATATTGTAAAACAAAACTTAAGTTATTTTATTAATGTTAACTAATTCCTATCATTATGTATGCCAGACAAACCACTGAAGATGACTTAAAACAATAAAGTCGAAACGTATGGATCACTAATATTGTTGACATTTATTGCAAAACACCTTGCAACCGGTTCGATAAACCCATTACTCTACTTGAATTTAAATTTTATTGTTCATGAACCAGAGAACACCTCACCACACACCAAGCTAATTTATTTAAGGCTTGCAAGTTAGGAGCAAAGAAAATACAATTGTAATAGAAAATACAAAAAAAGAAAATAAAATAGAATAACAAAGTAAAATAAACAATTCAACAATTAATCATAGTTTAACCAACCCAATCGACATTTGCCAAATTTGCAATTATTGTTTTGCAAGATCTACCACAAGTCGTACTATCGAAAATCGGCCGGTAATTACAAATGATCGCAAAAGCTATAAGCCCACCCACACAGATTGCAAGAGCACCCAAGAAAGAGTGCTCCAGGCGAGCGAACGGACAGGGTGGCGATAAATTCAGCGACAACATGGGAGAGAATGCCGCAAATAAAGCCAAAACAAAGCAACAGTGTGATATAGTAGAGACGTGCAATCAGGCGGAAAAACTATAGTAACGTATGTGATTCTGCAGGCCTCGTTCAGACTCACGCCAAACTCATCTGCACGGCGCGAAGCCTTCATCAATCTTATTGTTAGAGTTAGAGTTAGGCAATTTATGGTGCCACGCACGCAAGCAAAGACCAAGTAACAAAATGCACTCGCTCGAGGACGAGTATGATCGAAAGAAGCGCTCGCGAAGTCGGAAGATCTTTTGCTATTAATGTCCCGGCCTAAAGTTACTCGGATTTTCTATCCGTTGTTACCGAATTGATTCGACAGGCTTTCAGATTTTCGGTATGATATTCTTATGAAAGTTCTATAACACAGCCTGACAAAACATCCGCGAAATAACATGACAGCGGGTTCAAACTCCGGATTATACACACAGGTATAATCACGATGCTTGTAATCACCGCCGATAACTAGCCATTCGTAAAATCGGCACAAAGAACGCAAATGTTACGTCTTGGACTCCACGGGCTCTTTCATTTTGCAACGGAATATAATTATTAAGTCTAGCAATAATTCTAAGAAGTAATCCTTGTAACGAGTTCCTGGAAAGGGAAACGAGAGCCAGGCGGGATAAGATGGACAAGTCCGAACCGGCTGCCATATTATAAACAAAACCTCAGCTGGACGACATATGACAGACAGTCTCGTGCCGAACAACGCACAATACACGATCGAGCCTAGAGCACCTGGATTAATAAACAAACCTTATCGACCCTAAAGAGAAAATTTTTAACGGACAATAGCCCTTTGTAGAAGCGCGGACACTCGCGATTCCCGGCAACCGTCACAGCTCTCGTAACCCTAGAAGAGAAGTCGTAAATCAGGAGGCTAAAGTCGCGACTCGCAGACATAAACAAGATAGGGCACGTACCGATAAGCGAGATCTAAACAAACGATGATCCTATTGATCCGGAAAATCGAACGAAAGGGGAAAAGGTCTTTGCCCCGGCGGTCAACAAACAAGGGGGCGAAATTTCGGGAAAAGACGATGGTGTAACGGAGCCGATTTTCTATCGGCTTCGCCCGGCCTTCCGCCTGCCGGACAGCTCGGTCGGCGCCAAGGATCGGGGTGGGGAAGGCGTGAAATTGCGACACTTGGTTATTTTAATGCTGTAAGGTATTTGAAGGTTTATTCACTTAATCCATTTACAATGGATACAACTAGCGCGGTATTTACAACGGATATTTAGACGATTCGGCTTTATCGGTGCGGCGATTCCGGTACGGAATGGTTCGCGGAGATTTGAATCGCGTTAGTTTTTAAATCGGCGCGGCGAAAAACAAAGGGCGGCACGGCGGACTTATAGCTAACTTATGATCTACGGGGTATATTTACACGGGGGACGTACCGCGAATGTTCCAGGCCGTGAAAACGGCCGGTTGAGTCGTGAGAACGACTGTTTTCGGTGTGGCGGTTACAACGGCCGTTTGAGTCGTGAGAACGACTGTTTATCGATGTGGCAGTAACAACGGCCGATTGAATCTCCGGGCTCGTAGAGCCGACGGAGACGATGTGCACCGAGGTGCCGGAGAGGATCGAGACAACGCCTCGATCCGTACGGTCAGGATGGTGTCCGAGACAACGCCTCTCGCACCAGGTTATTGTCGAGACAACGCCTCGACCGGAAGGTCAGGATGGTGTCCGAGACAACGCCTCTCGCACCAGGTCTTGNCGAGACAACGCCTCGACCGGAAAGTCAGGATGGTGTCCGAGACAACGCCTCTTGCACCGGGTTCTACCGAGACAACGCCTCGGCCGGACGGCCAGGAAGTGGTGTTCGAGACAGCGCTTCTAGCACCGGGTTTGTCGAGACAACGCCTCGACTGGAGGATCGGATGTGGTGTTTCGAGACAGCGCCTCTAGCACCGGAGGATCTCTCTAGCCCGAGACACCGCCTCGAGCTCGAGAAAAAGAACTGGTCCCGACTACCGAAATCGCTCGGCTTTTATACCCCGGAGCGGCCTATGGTCCGTCCGGGGTCGGTGTGCGGTATGCGGTTGTTTGCGCGCTATATCACGCACCTGTGCCGTGTCGTACGGGCACAGGTCTTCACCGGTCCACGTGCGTTCTTTTATGCTATATTTCCGCGGCTCGCAATATAGATCGGTATACGGAACTATCGCTTGACGCGTGGAACGGTCGGAACTATATTATTCGCTATATTGCGGCGCGAGGACGGGAATATAATGAACGCTTGATGATGTGTTAAATGAATATAATCTAGGATATATAAGAATACAAAAGAATAATGAAAAAAATGCGGAACTAATATAAAGAATAATAATAACAGTAATAATCGAAAAGAAATATACATATGTACAGGTGATGGGGCTAGCCCCGTCACAAGGGAGAAGGGGAGATCAACCCGCAGGTATAAAAGCCCTGGATCCCCGATCGAGGATTCATTATTATCCGAGCAGTCATTATTATCCGAGCATTCATTATTATTCGAACAGCCATTATTATTCGTTCATTCTTGCATTCATCAACCAGTACGTAATCCAATCTTCACGGAGTAGCTTCTCGCGATAGAGTCAGTGATTAACGATCAATCGGTCAGTCAATTTGAATCAAAGAAATTTCGCAAACCTCTCCTTCGTTGAACCTGCTGAGGGTCCCCCCGACTTCCCTGGCGATCATCTGCGAGCAGCGTGGATCCAAGCGAAACAGCTGCGATCAACCACTGAGCAACCTTGCCAATTTCCACCATCGCTATCACTCAAGTATATCACCGAGTACATTGTAAGTCTCACTAATACAGACTCATACACCTTTTGCATTTCGATATGAGCAGCAGTCAAAATCATCAATTCTTACAACCAATTCTAATTCTCGATACACAACGTAATGTAACAATTCCGAGTACCGTAATAACAATTGTGAACATTTATCCAATCTATAATTCTATGATAGTGATTTACTCTTAATTGATTATCTCGATTTGCTACTCATAGTCAAATAAACAGCGCCTATGTTAAAATAAAACCTTCCGAACAATAGACCCTCTCATTTTACGATCTCTTGCGGAGACGGATCCGACCGACGACCCGTAACTAAATAGTGTCAGTGTATTTTGACAAGAAATGATTTCTCGTTAAAACACTCCGGACTTAAGATTTTCTATTAACTTCAATCTAGCTCAATAATCTCAATGTCACTGCAACAAACCATTCCGCCGCTTGTAACTATACACGGAGATCTCTCTAATAATAATCGATTTAAAACGCGAACCGTCGCACCTGAACTGTACGTGCCTATCTAAAGAAAATTCATGCGGAGTCTACTTATGTCTCCTTCAATTATTATCATTGTTTTAACAATTTATTCGAATAAACGATTATGTTAATATATATATTTTCATGAAAATCCGGCTTTAATTAATTCAACCCTTATGGACCTCGTCTAACTAACAAACTACCACTAGTAAACCACCCTCAATTAACAACCCGTTTATTTCTCGTTAAATCGCGTGGTTCCGTCCTTGGTAATTGAGACTTGCGTCTTAGACCTAAAAAGAAACCGACGAGTGAGAACACGTTAGACAGAGAAAATCGGGTAACCCCGTTGGTCTGTCTGCGTTGCCGAACTGTCTCGCTCGACCCGCGCATTCCTGACTTCCTTCTTTGTGTCAGTGTACCGGGATAGACTTCACGTTCGCTTGAATGTGTCAGTGCGTCTGTTGCGTACTACCACTAATGCCCGACCGTAACCATAGGCTCAGGACGTAACACAAATATTACACCGGGTTTTGCTCTCACGACTCTTCCGATTCACACGCATTTCCTCCGAGCCGAATCTCTTGAAAACTCCACACTAGTTTGATCAAGATAGGCACGACAGCCTCAAAGATATAATAAACGGTACGATAACCGGTTAATTATTATGAAAAGCCCGAAAAACAGCAGGACAATCAGTTGGACTGCGTAGCAAGTGACCACGAGGCAATTCGCTAAAATATCTCTCGTACCGGCATTCAGCTAGGTCGCCGTACTATAATAGCGTGCGACACGATAATTACCCCAGCGCCGGTTTGATACGCACTATATTGATTTCTGAATCGATAATTACTCACAAACCGTCACGATATCACACAAACAACATAATATTACAGCGGCGCGAAATCAATACAATGTGCGGGCCGTAGCCGCCGCGAAAGGCACAATCACACGGAAAACACGCACAAAACACTTAATACGATCACAAAATGCTGCTTGGAGCGTTATCGTATCTCCAGGGCTCGAGCACTTAAATAAAGCGCTACCTCCAAACGCACTTAAACCTACAAATTGTCACCACAAAGCTCCGTGAGCCCGATTCTAGCTGCTGCCGAAAACTCGGGAAGATGGCGAAGGACACATCCTTGCCGGCACAAACAAACGCGAAAATTCAGCGACTAGCCTCAACACGAGACTTGAGCGACGCAGATTTGTAGCTTACAGAATGAAACGGACACCTTACCATACGTCGTCGTCGTCGTCGTCGTCTACCATCAGTTAGCTCTCAAGACAAGTCCGTCCGTCCTTGATGGCGATCTCTGTTTCCTAGATCGGTACGATACGATTTCCGAGAGTCCGTGTAAATGCGTCCGTCCTGTACAGTGGCGTGCAACCAAGAGAGCAAAGCCTCCTGCACAATGCGAGGGAATAGTGATAGCGATAAGCAATAGACACAGAAGTCCAACTTGTCGGAAAATTTATCGCTATTGCTTATTCCGTCTTCTGATCTGCATTGATACATGTGTAGTTTTGTATGTTAGATTCTGCTGTTCCTACCGTTATTTATAAATATAAACTCTTTAAAACTGATGTTATTTCTATTGCTATCGCTATTTCTTCTATTATGCAAGAGGCTCAAGGATCGCGATCGATGCGGGATTGATACGCCGGATAGCGCTAGGGTAGCGCGTGGGATAGGTTTAGCCAATCAGGTCACGGGGGATCCTAAGCGCGGCGCGCAAGCTCGCGCCAGGCGGCAGGATCAGCGGGCAGGGCAGCGAAATACAAAGCTCGCAGGATCGGTTTAGATTAACTGCAGCGATAACCTACAGAATGCAGCGTAGAAAAGCAGCTAGCGACATGCAGCATTGAATAAAGCAGCTGAGCAGGCAAACGGTACAGCGATAAAATCGTGTTAATGCAGAGTTGTTCGGCGGAGAGATGACTCGCTGCTGGTTCGTTCCGTCGTTCCCCTCGCGTCGTTCCGCCGTGCCGTTGATTACCGTGGAGCAGAAAAGAAGCGCCGCCGTCCTTGCCGTGCCATGCCATGCAGCAACATGCTCTCATCCCTTTTGCGACCTTGAGGCGATCTTTCGTTAGCGCCTCCGTGTTAGTTCCTCTCTCACGCTTTCTCTCGTTCTTGCTGACAGATCGAAGTTTCTCGAAAAATCCTCCCACGATGTAAATCCTCGGAACGGTGAGGCGCCAAAATTACATACCAAAAAAACATAAAATAAGACTAAATCTACATTAACGCAAACAAGCCCTGGAGGATTTTGGCGCTTTTAGAACGACTCGCATTCTCGGACTCTCGCGAAAAATCTAACTTTTGTTTTTGTTTGGCAAGAGAGGAGCGGCGCGGATACCACAACACAATATATCCCAGGCAACCAGCTGACGTTATAATGACGTTAATATAAAGTCAGTTTTTGACCAGTTCGACGTTAGTTTATGACGTGATATTAACGTAATGACGACGTGAGTTTGTCTCGTCAAAAATGACGTCATGTTAATGACGTTTACTTACGTCATTAATCTGACGTAACGTGATTAACGTGAAAAAAACTAATGACACATCGTAAGAGGGGAATTAATTCGAGATTTCACTCAAATTAATCTTTGGAGACCTGATTCAGTTTGTCGATCAACTGATTAACTCGATGAAAGGTATTATGTCCGGAAAAAATCCTGAGGTGATGATGAGATTTGAACTTGAGACCTCCATATTNGCAGCCCCTGCACTCAGTCCGCAAGACCACTTGTTCCTTAATAAAATGTAATTATTTTCTCTGCTTATTCTTATGCTATTCTTCGCATTTCATTTGTTACTTATTTAAATTATTATTTAATTATTAAATAATTTATTTAATTACTAAAAATATTGCAGTGCAATATTTGTAATAAAATAATAATTTATATAAGTTACAAATGAAAAATATTGCAGTGCAATATATTTTTAATAAAATGCCTGCAACAATGTATAAGACTATTTCTCTTATTATTAGTAGTATTATTAATTATAATTTAAAATACATTTTTACAACGAGAACAAATTTTTTGTTAACATGTACTGATTATTAAAGTCAATTTTTAATATATATCAAATAATATAGAAAAATATGTACACATAAAAATATATACCCATTTATTTGTATCACCTTTATTATATAATAATTATTATATAGTAAAAATGTTATACACAAACAAAGTGTTCTTTGTTGATATACTACATTTTGAAAACAAAGCGTTTATGTTTAAAACAAAAGTTGTTAAGTTTTTACCACAACGTAGCAAAAGATATGTATGATATTATATATAAGATATAAGGCGATGTATGTAACGTGCTAAATAGTAAATAACATTAAATGACATCTCTATAACGTTCATAAGCTAGCTACTTAAGATACAATACAATATTACCGTACTATTTCAATATTATATATAAATGTAATATATTGATAATATTATTGTAATATTGTATTATAATATCTAATATTACTATTATATTGCAATGTTACTGTGATATTTTCGTAATATTACGTGTTATGTGGGATCTTACATATAATACATAAATATATACTCAAAAACAAATTTTTAACTACCGTGTTATTTAAATAACGTCATTATGACGTCTTACTCACTTATTTCAACTG
>NW_018021706.1:10996-19036 GCF_002006095.1 Pseudomyrmex gracilis
ATTTAGGTCATAATCACCAATTAGTGACAAAAATCACGTATATTTACGTCATTACAACGTCAGCTGGTTGCTTGGGTATATATATATAATTTTTATCATTCGATAAAGATACAGTATTGAGATTTTAATTTTAAATGCATGTAAAGAAAATAAAATTAGTTTACTTACTCTATAAAGAATTCTCTGAGAATTCTAGGATAGATGATGAGTATTAAAACAGAAAGTAGTTTGCACAACTTAAATATTCTAATAAAAACCTCGCAGAGGTGATAGCAAATTCACAGTATCCACTTGATAACTCAATTCACTTTTCTTTAAGTATAATCGCAAATAAATCGCGTACTGTTAATATATGTTATGTAACTATTTTGAAGTGTAAATCAATACATTGTATTTTCAGTTGTATCAACACACAAATATTTCAAAAGAACATTCACTTTTTGTGGTAAATTGACACATGATAAATAATTATTTTAACTCAAATTATTCGTACTAGAACCTTTAATTTGAGTAAATTTGATTATTTTGCGTATGTGTGTGTGTGTGTCAAAGTTTATAATTATTTTAAGATTTCTTTTAATTTTTCTTTGAGACATGTAAATTAATTAAAGTAATTGTAAAAGTATTTAAACAATATTCCATTTTTAAATGACTCGCAAAAAATGTTAGATTATGAAGGTGACATAAATTTAACACATAAAAATGTTACAAACATAATAACATATCAGTATTATGTTAATTTTACATTAAAGCAATAATCAAAACGTGGTAACACAAGAAAATTTTAACATTTCGACGCACGATTTTTTATTATATACTGTGCCTCTCGATTCTCTCTTTCTCTTTCTAACTCACACTTCTTGTTTTTTTGTTCTTTTTTCTTTTTTTTAACGTGCTCGTATATGGGCAAATCCATCGTAGTTTTAACTTTTATAAAAAATTTTTTTCAAATGTGCGGCACATCTTATATTGATTAACATGTCTGAAATAGGTTTAAAAACATCAATCTACACGCGTTAATGGTTTTAAGTAAACAGTGCAAAGTTTATTTGATTGAAATCGACTTAATTTCTTTCCAATTTTACGTTACAATCCTGTTTAAATTGCGCACTCTTAACGTCATAACTAATAAAATTAGCTTTGAAAATTGTGGCCACATGGATTTCGTTGTAAGTTATGGTATAAGAAAGAGTTTACAGTTAATATAGACTGAAAAAAGTTTCCTCGGAATATGTGCCAAAGTGATTTGTGGATTTTTCAATGAATTTATGCTTTTGAAGGCAATCTTCGATACTCTGGTGTGTGTTTCATTTTTGAGACACAATTTTCAACAACGTTTTAACTATTACGTTTTTGTGTTTGTTACAACTTCAGTAACTCAGTTAATCAATTAACGGCTTGTATGTAATATTATATGTTAACTTTACAAAAATTAATATTTTGCAAAAATGGAGAGACAAGTTTTACAGCGGCTACCATTTTGTACGGTTACATGGCACATGATCGACCTCCAGGGAAAAGATGTATGAATGCAAGAACTAACTTTTCCATTTATTACGAAAGCGTTATATAACACGGCTCAGGTACAAAGTTATTAAGAGTGAAACACAAATTCGAAAGAGACAAAATAAATTGTATGATTTTCTATATTTTTACCGACTTAGTGTACTTTTAAACGCCAGCAATGACACGAACGCTCTACATTCTTATACATAGTTATTATTACTAGGTAGTATACAAAAAAATACATTTTGTGCATATGAAAAACAACTCAGATTCAGCAGTATAAAACAGTCTATCAAAAGTTAAAACTACGGTGGATTTGCTCATATGTATGCCATCTGGTAGCAGACATACAAACATGCACACAATTTGATCGCACGACGATAATGACAATGACGACGTGTTTCTGAAAGTAAATTTTACAGAATTAATAGAGAATCTTTGGGCTCTGAAGTTTTCAAACTATAAGTATACGTATACACGGTCATGAGAGCTATTCGATAAAGTTGTGCGGAAATATGTGTGTGTATATGTATATATACATATATATAGATACAGGGCTGGGCATATTTTATTACTTGTATTTGAAATACAGTATTTAAAATACAATTAGTATTTTGTATTTTGTATTTTAGTGGAGCACATAAAAATATTTTGTATTTTGTATTTCAAATATGTTATTTAATGTATTTTGTATTTTGAATACAATTTCAACCTAGTTTGTATTTGAAATATCAAAATAAGTGTTGAGCTGAAGCACAGACTTTTGCATAATGCATAACGCATAAGTCGAAAAAATCAACCAATCAAAGTCTTCTAGACTTTGATATAGCAATTATTGCTTCATGTTTTTATCCATTATTAAAATTAAAATAGTTGCCAGAAAGCTTAGAATCTGAAAAAAAAACGCATTTACAATTTGTGTGTCAACTCTATGGAAACAATGGAAACAAGTATGTCTGAACAAACTGGTAGTACTAGTACTAGTGATACAGAAGAAGATTTTTTCATATTTTCTTGTCCAAAAACAGAAAAACAACAATCTCAAAAGCAATTAGAGTTTGTATCATTTCTAAATGACAAATCAAAGTCTTTATCTTCTTTAAACAATTCTGTCCTTAAAGCCTATGTAATTCCCCATCTGTGAAAAAATTATTTATAAGATTTAACACAAGCTTATGTTCTTCTGCAGCTGTGGAGAGGCTATTTTCTTTTGCAGAGTTCATTCAATCACCTACAAGACGATCACTTTCAGACAAATGTTTCCAAAAATTAATATTTTTAAAAGAAAATCACTCATTTAATCAATCATTTAATCAATCATTTAAATAAAAATGTGGTTTAAGTGATTTTAATTTTCAGGTCGTTTTTTTCAGTTCTTTAGTTTGTGTGATCAATCAGATTTAAACTTCAGTTTCTCATCCGTGCAATGTTGTAAGCGCTTCTATCAGAAAGTTTAACATATAGTTTTTTTATATATTAAAATATATAAATAATTAAATATATATAGTTTTTATTATACAAGGTGTCCCAGAATTGCCGTACAATCTCTCGTAGGCAGGTAGAAGAAGTAAAACTGAGTCAAAAAGTCCTGAACCATTTTTTTCTATTATTTATAATAAAGGAGTAATTATTGAGTAAATCAGGCCAATCAGCGCAGACCTTTAGCCAGACGCACGTCAGTGAGCGCTCACACACACNAGGNGCGCGGCTCACTGACGTGNGNCTGGCTAAAGGTCTGCGCTGATTGGCCTGATTTACTCAATAATTACTCCTTTATTATAAATAATAAAAAAAAATGGTTCAGGACTTTTCGACTCAGTTTTACTTCTTCTACCTGCCTACGAGAGATTGTACGGCAATTCTGAAACACCCTGTATATCAAAATAAATTATATATATATATATACACAGGGTGATTCAGAACAACCCGTTATTTTTGAAAATACATATTCTTGACTAAATTCTAAGACAACTTTTTATTTGGCAAAATTTTGTCTAAAGCTTACTTTTTGAGTTACTAATAAAAATAGTTGACGTACCATAAGTCGGATCCAAGAGGTAGGCAGGGGCGGCGCAACTCACCGTGATTAATAGTGATTTATGTGATGCACGGATTAAATAATACAAATTACAAATAAGTAAATAAATAAGTGAGAGAAAAAGAGAGAGAGATACAGAAACAGTGCGTAGCGATCAGGTGATCGCGTTAAGCACCACACGTAATCGCTCGCGTCTGATGGTGAGTTGCGCCGCCCCTGCCTACTTCTTGTATCCAACTTGTGGTAAGTCAACTATTTTTATTAATAACTCAAAAAGTAAGCTTCAGACAAAATTTTGTTAGATAAAAAGTTGTCTTAGAATTTAGTCAAGAATATGTATTTTCAAGGATAACGGGTTGTTCTGGATCATCCTGTATATATGTATATTTATTATGCGCTACATGTTTTTTTAAATACAAAAAACCAAATCTCCCAAGCGTTTATTATCCTTTAACACTTCCTTTCTATATATAATTTCTTTCTATATATAATTTCTTTCTATATATAATGTTATCTGCCGGAAAAATATTAGTTAAATCTAAATAGATATAGCAGATCTAATGTGTGTAAACCTACAGTAGATCTAATGATAAATAAAAGTGTAAATTTACATAAATCTACTCTTATATCTATTTAAATCTATTTATATCTATTTAAATCTTCTTTGGACCTAATTAGATATAATTTTTCAGTTTTTTTCTTTTGTTAGATTTAATTTAGATCGACTTAGATTTAATCTAATTTTTCCTGAGTTCTCTAGAAAAAAACTACACCATAAAACCTCTTTCTTTTCAGAATCTATTTTACAAAAGAAGTAATATAGTTTATTATAAATTATCGTAATCAAAAGACTGGATTAAAAAGTGTTGTATTTTAAAAGAGTATTTTGTATCTCAAATAAACGATTTTGAAGTATTCTGTATTTTGCATTTCAAATCGCAAGATTGAAAGTATTTTGTATTTTGTAATTCAAATACTAAGATTAACAGTATTTTGTATTTTGTATTTTAAATACTTTAATACTGCATTTTTCTCAGCCTTGTATAGATATATACAGGGTGTCCCAGAATTGATGTAACATCTCTCGTAGACAGGTAGAAGAAGTGAAACTGGGTCGATAAATTTTATACTATTTTGCTAGATTCGCAATAGTTACAGAAATCTTAATTAACAAAGATCCATGAATAAGCGTGCATCGGGCTGTCTTACGCGCTTAAGACGGCTCAGTGCGCTTCGCGCGCTTAAGGTGTTACCCGTCGCAGCATATGGGAGGAGCTAATATAACAGCATATACTATAATATATACATATTAAAATGTAATTGTGCGCGCCGGGCTGTCCTACGCGCGTAAGATAGCCCGATGCACGCTTATTTGCTGATCTTTGTTAATTAAGATCTCGGTAACTATTGCGAATCTAGCAAAATGATATAAAACTTTTTGACTCAGTTTTACTTTTTCTATTTGTTCACAAGAGATGTTACATTAATTCTGGGACACCCTGTATATATATACAGGGTGAGTCACGCAATTGGGACGGATTCTATCTTGAAATTAGTAAAAGATAGAAAAAAATTCTAAAGAAAGCAAAGTTGAATGGGATGATACTGTCTATTTTTCTACGATTTTATTTTTTTTATAAGTGCAACAATACACCTGAAAAATGCAAATACACATTTTTCAAAAATAGAAGTGCATATTTTTTTGTACTTATATCAATTCCTCAGGTCATTCTACGTAAAAAAGTATTGAAGTACCATGATTGAAAAATCAATATTTCGTGAAATATTGCACAATTTTTATACAATAAATCGTAAACATTTGCGAACATAAACATGGACAGAGATAATATAACATTTGACTTTCTGAGAACAGAAACTCGAATAATCAACAAAATGTACTTAGTTACTGACAGTTTGCCGACACGATAAGTTGAAATTCATATGAAAACTATCGCAGAAAATGGGACCATTTACTAATAGTGAAAAAGTTGATATGTTTACTTGTTTTGTGCTGTGCAACAAAAATTCAACGGACGCTGTAAGAATGTATAATAATACGTATCCTGATCTCATACAACCAATGCGAACATACTTTTACAAACTTGAACATAATTTACGTGAATATGGAGCTTTTTTGAAACCTACGAGAAGTGCAGTAAAACCGGTTACAAATAATGATGACAATAAATTATGTGTACTAGCTTATGTTGAGTTTAATCCACAAGCTTCAACAAGAGAAATAGCGAAAGAATGTAACATTAGCCAAAGTTCTGTCCGAAGAATTTTAAAAATGCAAAAGTTTCGTGGGTATTGTTTTTCAATCGGACATACTTTACATCCAGGAGACGCAATTCGACGAATGCGATTCTGTCGAAGTTTTTTACGGAAAGTAGAAAATGATCCAAATTTTTCTCGAAAAATTTTATAGACAGACGAATGTACATTTACAAATAATGGAATGTTTAATAGGTATAATGAACATACATGGGCTACAGAAAATCCCCGACTTCGAAGAAATACGGGTAATTATGTAGAATAGGGGAGCCACCTCCGATTTCAATACTTTTTACATATGTTGTCAAGGTCATTGTCCCGAGTAATAATATGAAGGTTTTAGGCCGCGGTCGTTGTTTGTTGAGAAGTTACAGAGGAAAGAAGTCTACTGAACAATATGTAATTTTTGGACATCCTATATATGAATATATGTTCTGCGTGTGTTTGGGCACATGTTTGTTTATACGCTTTTGTAGTTGTATCTTGAAAGGTCGTTTCATGGAAAATGCCTCTATGTTCGTGAAGAATATCTTTTTGATCATTATTTGGCCGAATTTGCATTTAAGAAACCGTTCGATTTTGATGAACGATTGGACGCTTTTTTTGAAATAATGTCTGTAACAGACATTATTTTTGATCTCACGTACATTTCGTTCGTGTTTCAAGCGTGTAGGCAAGGGGAGTGGCTTCCCCCTGCTCCCCCCTCGAAAATCAAGTCGTTATTTTGTGGAAAATAACGACTTGATTGGATGAAAAAGGATGTCCTAACCATTGTGGAAATTTTGCGAGAGTGAATGCAGAAAGAAAAGTTTAGGTTAGGGTTAGGTTAGGTTTTTAGGAGGGGGTGCAGAGGAGGTGCAGCCTCCCTGCCTACACGCTTGAAACACAAACGAAATATACGTGGAACCGAAAAATAAGAATTCATTCATGAAATTTCTTCCTCTCATAACTTCTAAACAAACAACGACCGCGGCCTAAAACCTTCATATTATTACTCGGGACAATGACCTTGACAACATATGTAAAAAGTATTGAAATCGGAGGTGGCTCCCCTATTCTACATAATTACCGAAATACGAATAACCAAATACGTTTCAGTATTAATGTTTGGTGTGGTATTTTAGATACTACTATTATTGGTCTATATTTCTTCACAGATAACATATTAAATGGTGAAAGATATCTACATTTTTTAAAATTTGTGCTTCCTGATATCCTTCGTGATCTGCCCTTAAACGCGACTGAATTTGAGATATTATCAACAAGATGGTGCACCAGCACACAATGCACGCATCGTAACTACTTATCTACGACAAACTTATTCTAATAGATGGTTTGGAACACATAGTACAACACCATAGCCAGCACGGTCTCCAGATCTGAATCCTCTGGACTTCTTCTTATGGGATTATCTCAAAGATAAAGTGCATTCCCGTCCATTTGTTTCTGTAGAAGATTTAAAAGAATGAATTAAACTACATTGTTCAAACATAAACAGTGATCACATTAATGTTGTAATGAAAAACATAAAGAAACGATGTATGAAGTGTTTACAATGCAGAAGTGGAACGTTCGAACATCTTTTATGAAGTAAGTAAACGACTTATAAAAATTGTGCAATAGGGGAGACCGAGGCACAAAGTAACATCCAAAATAGATTGTAAAAAAAAAATGTACGCAATATTATGTAATATTAGGTACATTATATAATAATCACATCCTTTAGCTTTAAGAAAAAACAAATATTATTCTTATTGTTGCGCTCACGGCAGCGTTTAATCGCGTCACCGCCGAATTACTGCGCTCCGCGGAAAGAAATGAGAACACCGCGTATAACACACTTAAGTTTTATTAGAGAACGCGTTACAAAAGACCACGGAAAACGTAAAGAAATCTCGACAGCCGATGATCCAGCCTGTCGACGATTCCGAATCCGGCGGCTCACTCTTCTTTGAACCTTGCCGTCAACAACCCCGTTGCTACCCGAACAAAAGCCTCTATATCGTTCGATCGTTCGGCGAACATCTTATACCGCGTGGACGACACGAGCCGCATCTCGCAACACTGCCCCCTTTCTCTTCTAGATCATCGTCCCGATGATCCAACAGAAGAAGTCAACCTTCCCGCTCTCTTCTAGACTGCTGTCCCAGAATACATGAGCCAGTTGACCGGAGAAACCCTTGACCGAGAATCTCTTCTGGAGCAATTTCGTCCACAAAATT
>NW_018021706.1:19173-24018 GCF_002006095.1 Pseudomyrmex gracilis
AAAACAACTTTAAATGATTTCACAATACTAAATCAGTTAAAAACTATAAAACATAATTAGTAATCTAATCTTTAATAAAAAAACAATGACAGGTACTGAAAAAGTTATAACGACGCATAACGATCACTGCGATTACTTCTTCGCGCATGCTCACCGCGTAACAACTTATCCCGTCTCAATTTGAGTCAACTTATCCCAAACGTTCATTTTAAATAAAAGATATATTTATAAACTGCAATGCAATGACGATTAAATAAATATAGGAAAACTTATTTAAAACTACTATATTTCTTGTACATAAGATAAAATTGCAATTAGAAATTTTAAAACCAATGAAATTACTAAAGAATCGAGATCAGAAAAATCTACTTGCCATATCCGGTTTTACAAAAGTGCTCGTAAATATATATAATGTTTTTAAGAACAGTTCTTTCGTACACGTTACTAACACAACTAGTAGCAACTTACAATAAAAAGAAGAATATTTTCCAAGATTTAGTAAGCAAGATAATAGCAGTTTGACAACTAACCCCGTGTCACAACTAGCCCCGGTCTCCCTTATTTCACGAAATATTGATTTTTCAATCATGGTACCCTAATATTTTTTTACGCAGAATGACCTGAGGAATTGATATAAGTACAAAAAAATATGCACTTCTATTTTTGAAAAAAGTGCATTTGCATTTTTTAGGTGCATTGTTGCACTTATAAAAAAAATGAAATCGTAGAAAAATAGACAGTATCATCCCATTCAACTTTGCTCTCTTTAGAATTTTTTTCTATCTTTTACTAATTTCAAGATAGAATCCGTCCCAATTGCGTGACTCACCCTGTATACCCTGTATATATATGGTATATACAGTATATATATATATACAGAGTGAAAAAAATACCAAAACACCTAAATATCTCAGAAAATATAAGTTTTACAGAAAAGTGTTTCAAACAAAAGTAGTATGGTTTAAAAAGATCTATTTATTGATTGCATTACTGTGATTTTAAATTACGCCGCCAAGGGCAGGTCAAGGTCACATCGATTTTTAAAAATAAAACTCTTTATTGTTTATTGCAGATTCTTAATTCAAGAGCTTTCCACAACACTATATTAAAGTTTATTTTCATTAGGTTACTTTTTAACTTATAAGAGTTGAATATTAGAGTACCGCCGGTACTTTTTCTACGAAGATGATTTCGATCACAACGAATTTTGTGAGTTCATGATGCAGAGAATTGACAAAGAACCTAACTTCTTATTCAAGATAGTTTTTTTTGGATAAAGCAACATTCGAAATGAATGATAACTCCAATAGATGATGCTAATACCGGCAATACTCTAATATTCAACCCTGATAAGTTAAAAATGAAAAAAAACTTTATTATAATGTTTTGAAAAGCTCTTGAGTTAGGCTATAAGAATCTGCAATAAAAAATAGAAAATTCTATTTAACAAACTTGCTGTGACCTTGACCTGACCTTGACAGCGCAATCCAAGGTCACAGTACTACAATCAGTAAATAGATCTTTTTAAACCATACTACTTTTGTCTGAAACACTTTTCTGTAAAACTTATATTTTCTGAGATATATTCAGGTATTCCGGTACTTTTTTTTCCCTGTATATACACTTTCCAAGCAGTACTTTCGACTATTGATACTTTCCTCACTCCCAAGTTTTGTTATTTTTGTTTATATGGGCGGGTGCACTCAAGGACGGGCGTAGCCCTTTGTGCGCTCTTTCACCTAAACATGTACTTTCCAAGCTTATCGTAATTTTTACAATTATTCTTTTATTTATTTTATACTAAACATTTATATATAAGACATATTACGTCTAAAATATCGTATATTATGTGTAAGATACACCTGGTGAATCGAGAAGCAATAAGTTCATTAATGAAACTTGTAATATATGTCAAAGTCATTGAAATTGGTGAGATTGCCTTTAATGTGCAAATTTACCAAATGTTTAAATAAACTTTAATTATTACAACAATGGATTACAAACGGACAAAAACAAATTGGTGGGGAAGGTGTAATTATGGAAATGGACGAAGCTAAATTTGGCAAAAGAAAATATAACACCAGACGTATAATTAGAGGGCAATGGGTTTTCGGAAGTATTGAACGCAATACCAAAAAGGGCTTTATTTTGCTCGTGCCAAATCGAAGTACAGAAACTTTTTTGCCAAAAATTCGAAAATATGTCATACTTGATTCCATCATTTATCGACAAATGGCGTGCCTACGATATTTTGCGAAAATTATACGCACTTTTCGGGTAATCATGCGCAAAAGTTTATAGATCCTGAAACTAGCGTTCATACGCAAAACATTGAAAGATTATGGAGAGATATGCGAGCAAATATTCCGCGATACGATACGCGAGATTATCATTATATCCACTATCTCGTAGAATTTGCGTTTAAAAGAACATACAATTATAATGAACAAATTAATGCTTTTTTTGAAATTATAAATTTCATGTATCCACTAAATAATGTAAATAGTGATTAATAAATACAATATATTCTACAATATATATAAACATATTAGATCAGAAAATTGTCGTCGTAACTACTTTCCTTAATGACAGATAACCAACACACACTTTAGAATTTTGCGTACAAAAAAACATGAGAGGATAACATGTGAGAGTGTAAAGGGCGAAGCCCCTTACTCTGTGCGTCCACTCCGTAATACTTTTTACCTTAACCCAACCTTAATCTAATTTCTAAAAGACAGAACTTTCGTTTTTCTCTATATACATTTTTTGTTAATAACTTTTCAAAGAACGATGAGCATTACTTAAAACCTTTTGAAGGTTACTTAGGGTCATGACCTTGATAACATATGACAAACTCAGGGCTGTAGGAAGCTGTTCCCCTAATTGGCATATTTACTCTTTCATCTTCTCCACCCATCTTACCGTCTCACTCTTCCCTTTTTTGCTTAAAATATCTTTTATCCTCGTCTTTGATTCTTTCTCTATATATGACCATTTATATATTCTTCATCCCTTCCCTTTTCCCGCCTATCTGACATTTCCTACTTTCTTTTTCCATTCAATACTTATTCCTCTCCTTCTTGTTTCCACATCTCTTGCAATTATTTTTTAACTTTCTTTCCTTCTCTTTTTCCTCAAATATTCTGGTTTTCCGCACACCATAATATCTTTGTACTTTGATTCTCTTATGTTATTATCTAATCATTGTCCTAGTCTATCTCTTTCCCTGTTTCTTATTGTGACGGAGCCACTTTCTTTGCGGCTCGCCCGGCCTTCCTCTTGCCGGACAGCCTAGTCGGGCCAGGATTCGGGCGAGGGAAAAAGTAAAATAGCGACACGCTCGGTTCACAATGTTCCAAGTTGATGTATATTTTTAATCTTTTTGTCTTAATACAATACAATGAGTGGGTTTAGATTGTGGTTTATATTTAGCACGATGCGTGACACGACGGTGTAATCGGCAATCGCTGTAACAATAGATGCGGCTTGCTGGCTGTACCGACGGGCTTTTTTTCGGGTTGCGTAATATTTATGGCTTATTACCTAGAGTGGACGCGAATATGTACAGCGAAAAGGGGAGGCTTATTATCTAGTAGACGCGAATATATATAGCAAAAGAAAAAGAATATGTACAAGCAACACAGCGGGACTTATTGTCTAGCATGGCAAGGAGTGTATACGGTAGTGCTGAGTGGAACAACGCGAATCGGATCCTTGGTCCAGTTCCTCTCGAGTCAACACCTCAAAGCGGGTCATGTCCTGAGTTAACTCCTCGGGACCGGAGATGCCTTTGAGTCAACTCCTCGAGATTGGGAATGGTATCTTCGAGTCAGTTCCTCGAAGATAAAAGCTTTACCCCGAGTTAACACCTCGAGATCGAGAAAAGTATCTAAAGATCAATACCTAAAGATCAGGAATAATACCTCGAGTCAACACCTCGAGATCGGGAACGATACCTTGAGTCAATACCTAAAGATCAGGAATAATACCTCGAGTAAACACCTCGAGATCGGGAACGGTACCTTGAGTCAACACCTCGAGACTGGAAACGACACCTCGAGTCAACACCTCGAGACCGGAAACGATATCCCTGAGTCAATTTTTTGGAGATTGGGATTCGCTTCTCGAGTCAGCTCCTCGAGCGCAGGGAAAGAAATGGTCTCTCTGCCGATCTTGATCGGCTTTTATACCTGGCGGGCGCTCTAAGTTCCGTCTGGGGTCGTCCGTGCGGTGCATACTTGTTCGCGCGGCGCGTCATGCTTCGACGTGGTGCGGCTTTATCACGGTCCGCATTCCTTTGTGTAGATGCCGCCGGTAGGTTCTCACACATTCTGTTTATCCAGGTTACATAGGTAACTTACCGCAAGACTAATATGCAAAAAGTAATTCAAACATTGAAACAAATATTTTAATATATATTAACACAAAAATAAAGAATACATAATATGAAATAAAAAATAAATGAAAATAATATAAGAATAATAAGAAAGTAATAACATAAGAAGAACAGAGAAACAAGAGTAACGACGGAACAAAGTTTTCTACTTCGCTACATTGTAATACCTACTACGTTTCTTCCTTCTTCCCTTAATATCTTAATTGCTTCTGAGCTATACTCATTCTGTCTTAAGAGGGTCCTGGAGCGAGAAGCGAAATCAGCGCCGGGATCTCTGCCCAGAAAGTGGCGCCCTCAAGTAGTTGAGTTAATCTGTCCTTGTTTTAAAGTGAGACGGGCTAATCGCGCTGTCTATCGCGTTACCGGTCTTTCGTCGCACAGCTCGAGCCGGTCAGCACCGAGAGTACCGAAGTGGTGGGGATACGCACACAAGCGAGAACCGCCGT
>NW_018021706.1:24415-25990 GCF_002006095.1 Pseudomyrmex gracilis
CGATTTACGATACCAATCGCAAATCAGCCTATTGTTGTCATTATGATTAAAATGTCAAGAAAATTGATAGAATTGTAAATATGCATAGGAAAGAGGCAAGCGGACCAAAGAACAATTAAAGATGTTATTTAAAAAAAAGAAATAAATAAAAGAAAATTGTAAAGTACAACTAAACAAACAGTGCGTTTTTATTAAACAGTGTAAAGTACACCTACAATTAAGTATAATAATATGATTGTTATAACAATTGTTAAACAAATGTAACTTGTATTTAAGTAAAGAACAATCTATTTTTTATATACAATGGTCTAAATCACCTACGGTGGTGGAGATAGATATATATTAATGTTATAATTTTTTATATTTCAATTTTGTTTTAAAGTATGATGTTCTTTGTTTCATTACTTATAATAATCGTAAGTTCACTAACTGTAGCTAATCATACATGAATGTTTCATTTGCTCTATGACTCATTACGTAATGTAATTTTTTAAACTATGTGGTCTTTATCTTCTTTAGAACAATAGTATTTTATATTCCAGATTTAATGCACATAAGTGTTATACAATCGTACACATAAATAAATAAACCTACAAGAAAATAAATAAATAAATCAATCAATCAAGAAACTAATTTGTTCTCTGTACGATTTTACTGCTAAACAGCAGCAATTACATCTTGTAGATTATACAGGGTGAGTCATCTGAATCTATCACCTCCAATAACTCGTTTGTGTGGCCAGAAATCGAAAAAAGTTTCATATAAAAGTTGTGGGGTTTCGAAGGGGAACAAAAATGGCGTACCTTTCAACTTTTGATTTTGACCGAAAGTGGGTTACTTCAACTGGAAGTGGTTTTTTTAAACTAAAAACCCCCCTTTTTGACACCGGAAAATGAAAAAGCGGACAATTTTACGTTCAGATATAACCTTGGCTGCTTTAAAATTTTTAAGATGGCGAACAAAGATGGCAGACAAAAAATTTAGTCAACCGATTTGCATCAAATTAAGTTTGGTAACAAGGATTTTTGGGGTTGCTGATCACGAATCTGAAGTCAAAGTTGCAAAATTCAAAATAGAAGATCCAAGATGGCGGACCAAGATGGCGGACGAAATTTTTAGCCAAAATTAATAGAAATTACTACTCTTAGCACTACCCAGGAACAACGGCGTGGACGTGATAGTTTTTTGTTCCCTTTGGGGTGCTTTGTTTACGTAAGTCTCCTTGTCTCTCACTATCGGGGTGCTTTATTTACGTGAGTCCCTTTGCTTCTCACTATCGGGATGCTTTATTTAGTTAATTTGTAACTTCAAACAGTTAATTCGCTAAGTAGTACATTTAGCGAATTAACTGTTCGAAATTCCGTCCATTTTCTTGAATGCATAGGTCGATATCACCATGAATATGATGTTAATGATAATCGTGTTATAACCCCACCAACTCCCGTGTACAAAATTTGGTGAAAATCGGTTGACTTTCAGACATTCATAGTTATGCGCGACTAGTTCGTATGTAGCTCTTCCGCTAGGTTGCTATGACCATCCCGGGCGATTTTCCTCCACCTTGTCGTGGTGTCC
>NW_018021706.1:26345-34261 GCF_002006095.1 Pseudomyrmex gracilis
TGCAATCGGACTAGGGGAGTAAACCCTGACTACAAATCCGGGGTGTCCAGCTCCGAGAGGCGCTTTCGGGACGGCCACTGGACTAGGGGAAGGAAAACCCTGACTTCAAACCCGGGCAGGATGGGCTCGTTACTCTTGGCCGGAAACTATTCTAGGAGACGGATACTCCGAAATCAAACCACCCTTAAAAATGATGGAGATGACGACTACAGACAAGAAAGAAGTACCGGACCAGTGCGATCGGACGCACAGGTCCCGGCGGCTCGGGAATGCTCGCCCTGCTCCCGTACCGTCGTTATCAGACGAAGGGTTGGTCGCCCCGTGCGATGCAGGCGGTGCGGTTCAGAGTGCTACTGCAGATGATGAAGACGTGACGCGCCAGAGAAGTGCATCACCTGCTACTTTACAGGAATCACGTACGGTGACCACAGTGGGAGCCACGATTACTCAATCAATGACGAGTTTTACTTTGTCCTCGGAAGATGAGGCCACTATGGATGACCGAATGAATAAGCTGTTGAATTTGGACGACACGCCTGCTGAAGTGCCTGGCCAAGCACTCAGCCCTGATCATCCAACTTCTCGTAAGCAGGCGGTCTTTAAACGCCCTTTGACTTGTGTTGAGCAAGGCCCTTCGACTTTGACGGATGGGACCAAAACAAAGTCGAAGAAGTCTTGCCCTAAGAAACGAGCGGTCTCTGCGCGCCGTACTAGCAGCAGTATGGGCAGCGAACCAGAGGAATTTTCCGACGTGGAAGACTTCGCTCTACTTACCGGACCTCAGATAGTGGGCCACATCCGACGGGGTATGGACTCGTTGGAGTTTTACACTAAAAAGAGTGGCAACCTCAAAGGAGGTTATGTACGTCTGTTTAAGACCATAGCAGGGTTGGTAAAAAGAGCTGCTGAAGCTTACGGTGCGCGTTCCAGAGCGGAGGGTGTTCCAGAAGACGAGAAAGCAAAGGAAATTGCGAGAGAGAGAGAGAGAGAGAGAGATGAAACATAGCACTGAGATGAGGTCTAAGATTGTGTCGTATAAGAGACAGGTCGCTGAATTAGAACGCGAACTAGAATGGGCCAAAAACGAGCTCAAATCTGCACAACCTCTGCCCCAAAGGGAAAAAACAAAAGAGGGTGCAATACAGACGGTTGGAGTCCCAGTGGTGACGTCTGTCGTGGCATTACCGGCGGGAACTGTGCCGATAACCACGCGACGGCAACAACAACCAGTGCGACAGCAGCGGCAACAGCAACAGCAATATCAGCAACAGCGACAACAACAACTACAACAACGAGGTCTTGGCAAGGCCACAATATCTGGTGTTAGTCCTGAAGTTCAGGCCCATGGTGTACCAGGCGTGGAAGGGCGAATAACAGCCTTTGAACAACAAATGGAAAGAATAGAGGGCATGCTGGAGAGGGTAATTGGATTGCTTGATCCAAAGCCCTCAAAAGAAGCGGCCTCCAAAACTCAGGACGGATTTGGCCTTGTAAGCCATAGACAACGACAAAGACAAGCTAACACAGCCATGATGGCTGACAGTGAGTATGACGACCAGTCTGCGGATGATTGGGTTACTGTGGTCAAACATGGTGGGGCCCTTTCTCGGAAGCTGGGTGCTGATCGAGCGAGGCAGAGTACTCGCAGAAACCCTGCTCTTCGAGAAGAGGATGCAGAAAGACTGCAAGCGATACGACGCGAGAGAGAGAGAGAGAAAGAGAAAGAGAGAATAGGCGAAGGCCCTCCAGAGATCAAGCGGACACGACGGGCTGATATTCAACCTCAGCCTCTGTCTCAGCTACAGTTACGTGACCAGAGACGACAACTTCGTATACGTCCTGAAGAAGTCCTTGTTACTTTTAGACCGGGACGACGACGTAGACGCCGCAGGCCAGCAGCGGTTGCTATAAGACGCGTTCAGGACGATGGTGCCTCTTACGCAGAAATAATGAGGACCGCCAACGAGAAGGTGAAGTTGCAGGACCTTGGTATCACGGACACCAGAGTCCGCAGAGACGTAGGAGGGGGAATCTTAATTGAAATCCCCGGTGTGGATGGCGTTGAAAAAGCCGAACGCCTGATGAAGGTACTATCCCCTTGTTACAGGGGAAAGCAAATGTCTCCCGACCCGTTCAGCAGGGAGAGCTTCGTATCTCGGGCCTCGATGCCTGTACCGAACCAGAGGAAGTAAAAGAGGCATTAGCCTCAGAAGAGTTTGGGTCGTGTACGGTTGCGAATATCCGAACGGGACCCTTACGAGAAGGACGAGGACGTACTGGCGTCATGTGGGTAAAGTGTCCCTTTACTGTGGCCGAGAAGACAGCACCAGCAGGAAGGATCCGAGTTGGTTGGACTACGACACGTGTCACACTACTCCCGGGCAGACGGCTCCAGTGTTATAAATGCATGGAATTTGGACATGTCCGGATGGTATGCCCAAACGAGGAAAACCTTAGTCAGGCGTGTTATAGGTGCGATGGCACCAAACATGTGGCGCGGGATTGTGTGGGGCCAGCCCACTGCATTCCGTGCGCGTCGCGAGGTTTTCCACCAGGCCATAGAGCAGGTGGAGTAGCTTGTAAAGCTAAAATGTTAGGAGGCTACGGTTTACGTGGTTGTAGGATCCCTGTTGAGGAGAACAATGCTGTGCGGAGGACAGCAGCAAGCGGCCAGGATGTTGGCTGCACGCCCATGGAGACCTAAAAATGGCGAAAGTTCTCCAGATAATCGTGAACCAGAGTAGTCCGGCACAAGACTTGGCCATTCAGGCCATGCGTGAAAGAGAAGTTGCGTTGATGGCAGTTTCTGAGCCATGGCGCATACCGGATTCGCTGCTTTGGGCGGCAGATCTGGATGGAGTGGCGGCGGTCACTTGGCTACCCCTTTGTGGGAGTAGACAAGTACGTGAGATTATTGAACGCGGACATGGCTTTGTAGCGGTACGATGGGGCAATGTAGCAGTATTTAGCTGTTATTTTTCCCCCAATACTCTTGTGATAGACTTTGAGGCCTCTTTGGGGACTCTGGGCGACAGCATCCGGCGCGCAAGGAGTGACCCGGTGCTGGTGCTCGGTGATTTCAATGCTAGATCAGCTACTTGGAGCTCCTCCCGTCCTAACCGTAGGGGTCAATTGGTGGAGCAATGGGCTGCTCTGCTTGGACTTCAAATCCTGAACAGGGGCAGGACGGCCACTTGTGTTCGTCCACAGGGCAGTTCCATTGTATATCTCACATGGGGGTCCAGGATGATGACTCCGCTAGTGGCGGCATGGCGGGTGCTAGGGATAGAGTCCTTATCGGATCATTCTTATGTATCCTTCATAGTTAATAAAGATAGGGCTGGTGTGCCCGCTGTTCGATGCCCTCCATTTAAACGGTGGAATAATAAAACATGGAACATCGATATGTTTGAAGCGGCAGTTATAAGAGCAATTTGGGGTGACCCAATTGCTCCTGAAACTCAGCCAGACGAAGAGGCGGTTTGGCTAAATCGAGCTATCACGGACGCCTGTGACATTTCTATGTCTAGGGTCCGAGGAGTGGCGGCACGTAAGTCGACTTATTGGTGGTCACCCAAGATCGCACGATTACGTTCGGAGTGTTTGGCTCGCAGGAGGCGATACACCCGAGCCAGAACACGTAGAAATGTCGAACCGGAGGCACTAGAGGTTCTACGTGTCTCCTTGCGCAAAATGCAACGAAAGCTCAGAAGTGCTATACTAACAGCAAAAAAGGTGGCCTGGACGGAATTAAGTTCCACGGTAGATGATGATCCGTGGGGCACACCTTATCGGGTTGTGATGTCTCGCTTGCGGGCAGCTGGACCACCCGCTACGGAGACAATGAGTGTCCCTGAGGTATTGGACGTTATTAATAGCCTCTTCCCTGTACGCGAAGTTAATTGTGCAGAAACACGGAACGAGGATTTGCTGACACCTGACCTTGAGGTCAATGTATCGGAGCTTAATGGGGCTGTCCGACGAATGACTAGGATGTGTACTGCTCCAGGCATGGACGGTATCGCTGGTCCTGTATGGAATCGTGTTGCGGCAATAGCACCGAATATCATCCTAAGGTGTTTCAATTATTGTCTGTATCGCGGCATATTTCCGGTAACTTGGAAGCGTGCACGTTTGGTGCTGATTCCCAAACCGAGTCAAGCAAGCTACAAACCGTTGTGCCTGTTAGACGAAATTGGCAAGTTGTTTGAGAGGGTTCTTGCTGGTCGATTAAAAGACCATATTATTCAACGTGGTGGACTCTCACCTTGCCAATTTAGGTTTTGAGCTAGACGGTCTACGTGCGATGCGATTCAGTTGTTTAAGACAATGGTAACCGATTACACGGACGCGGGTGACTCATGCGTGGCGGTGGCATTGGATGTTAGGAATGCATTTAATACACTGTCATGGGATAGTATCCAACGAGCAATGCGAGATTGGGAATTTCCCACATACCTACGGGCGGCAATACAATCATATCTGAGTAACAAATGGATTGTTTTTCCGTGTGTTGATGGAAGACTTCGATCTCGGGAGGTATCATGCGGAGTTCCGCAAGGCTCAGTATTAGGCCCACTGCTGTGGAATCTAGGATTCGATCGCGTGCTGCGACGGGGCCTCCCTTCGGAGTGCTCCCTCGTTTGCTACGCTGATGATACTCTGGTTCTGGCTGGTGGGGATTCGGACCGAGAGGCAGCAAATCGAGGCTCTATGGCTGTGGCTGTGGTTGCGCGACGCATGCGGACTTTAGGCCTGGATTTATCTCCAGACAAAACGGAGGTAGCAGCTTTTCGACTAGAGGCCAACGTGGTAACCCGGTTTCCGTTTTAGTAAACCGTGTTACGGTCCGGTCCCGTCCTTGCATGCGATATTTGGGATTATGGATCGACGAGAGGTGGATGTTTGCCGAACATTTCAATCGCGTAGCGGAAAAAGCCGCCCGAATGGTTAATGCTTAAGCTGGGTTGATACCCAATTTAAGGGGCCCTCACACCCGAGTTAGACGACTGTATTCGGCAGTCGTTCACTCGGTGATGATGTACAGCGCACCGATTTGGCACCGGGAGATACAAATGGGTAGGATATCCGCCCTTCTTGTTGAGATACAACGCCTTGTGGCAACAAGGGTCATTAGTGCGTATCGAACGATTTCGTGCGAGGCAGCCCGCGTTCTTGCCCGCATGCTGCCTGTCGATATTATGGCAATGCGCCAGGCCAGGATGTATGAACTTTTGCATCCCGACTTTAGACGGGATGGACATATTGACGTCCCTGCAAATCCGTCTGCACTTTTAGCGCAAATTGAATTAGAAGTAATTCAAATATGGCGGAAGCGCCTACAGAGACCCTCTTTTTACGGCCGTCGAGTTCGAGAGGCCTTTGGCCCTGTTCTTGAGAGGTGGTTAAGGTGCAGTAAAGCAACTTTGACCTTCCGGGCCACTCAAGTTGTTTCGGGCCATGGTGTATTCAACGCCTACTTACACCGTATAGGTAAGGCACCCACCCCGTTCTGTGTACATTGCGGAGAGGTGGCTAAAGATACAGCCCAGCATACGCTGGCCGAATGCCCCGCGTGGTTGCGAGAGCGAATCCGACTTATAGCNNAGGTAGGCCCGGANCTCTNCCTCTCATCTGTAGTTGAGCANGTGATAGAGAGGAAAGAGAGTTGGCGAGCATTCNTTGNCTTTTGCAANGCAGTAATGTCCGCCAAANANGAAGCAGAGANGATACGGCAGGGCCAACAACNTNCTGTGTAGCATGGTTTTCTTGGACAATCAAGATTTTAATTATTCTTGCATGGGTCCAAACGCATTTCTTATTTATTTATTTATTATTTATTTATTTATTATTTATTTATTTATTATTGTGCGCCGTGATGATAATGTCCGGTCTTCTCCTCGTTGCTGTCCTCTGTATAGAGGTGGAGACGGGGAATTGGGCTATTGGACATCAGGCAGGCTGCAGGAAGGGAATAACGGGTTATTCTCGGCCATTGCACGCAGCCTGCACAGAAGTAAGGGAGTAAGGCTCAAGATGATCCGGTCTTCTCTCCCGTCTATGTAGCGTGGAAAGGCGGAGTCCCGCCTTTAAGCACAGAAGGAAAGGGGAGAAGTAAGTGCCTCAGGGCAGCCACTCTATCCCTCGTAGTGCGCGAGGATCTCCGGGGGGTTTTAGTGGGTAGACTGTCTTTTTGGCAGGAGTCCCACATACCTTGGCTTCTTCTCCCGACGGGCCAGGTATGCGTAATGCATTTCCCCTCGATAACAAAAAAAAAACAAAGGTTGCTATGACCATGACTATCATCCTGCAATCATAAAGCAGACGTGAATGTTTAAATAGCAACGATATCTCCGCTTATTTGTATCTATTGAGAGAGAGAGAAATCAATACTTTTAGAACTCAGGTAATTTCTTATCTTTAATATGACAGCCTACCCACCAAACGAAATCGTGGACATGATCAAAATATTGGGGGAATGTAGGAATAATTTTTCGANAGCTGAACGTCTGTATGTGTGTGCTCAACGTTATCCTGATAGAAGGCATCCAACTAGGGTAACCATTAAAGCCCTTACGCAGAGAGCAAGTGATGGGTCTATGGTTCGCTGATCACGACATCATGAATATGATAATAATGATAATCGTGTTATAACCATTTTAGCGAAAATTTATCTCGATCGTCATATTAGCACTCGTCAAATCGAAAGAGAAATTGGCATACCTCAGCGAACAGTTGCGAGAATATTAAAGGCGAGAAAATTTCATGCATATCACATAACGTTGACACAACATTTGAATTTTACTGATTACTTACTTCGTGTAAATTTTTGTGAATGGGCTCTGCAAATGATCCAACAAGATGAAAACCTTTTCCGGTACGTACTCTTTTCGGATAAGGCAACTTTCAGTAGCAATGGAACTGTAAATAGACATAATTGTCACTACTGGTCCGATGTAAATACTTATTGGTTTCGTTCAACTAATTTCCCAAAATCGTTGGTCTTTAATGGTCTGGTGTGGCATCGTAAATGGCTATTTACTAAGTCCTTATTTTTTTTGAAGAAAACGTTAACGGACAAAACTTTTTGCAGTTTCCTCGAGACAATTTACCGCAACTATTGGAAGACGTTGATTTATTCACCAGAGAACGGATGTGGCTTCAATTGGATGGTGCGTCAGCACATTATTCAAATATTGTAACAAATTATTTGAATAACCGATAGAATGGTAGGTGGATTGGGAGATTGGGCGCAGTCGCGTGGCATCCTCGTTCGCCAGATTTAACTTCTCCCGACTTTTTCTTGTGGGGAATGCTGAAAAATATTGTCTATAGCGAAAAACCAACAACCAAGGAGGATATGAAAGAACGTATTCGGACTGTGCCGCAATATCTCAAAAAATTCTTTTGAAAACAGTCACATCATTCAGAAGGCGTATCGACCTATGCATTCAAGAAAATGGACGGAATTTTGAACAGTTAATTCGCTAAGTGTACTACTTAGCGAATTAACTGTTTGAAGTTACAAATTAACTAAATAAAACACCTCGATAGTGAGAAGCAAGGGGACTCACATAAATAACGCACCCCGATAGTGAGAGGCAAGCGGACTCACGTAAATAAAGCACCCCGATAGTGAGAGGCAAGGGGACTCACGTAAATAAAGCACCCCAAAGGGAACAAAAAACTACCACGTCCACGCCGTTGTTCCTGGGTAGTGCTAAGAGTAGTAATTTCTATTAATTACGGCTAAAAATTTTGTCCGCTATTTTGGTCCGCCATCTTGGATCTGCCATTTTGAATTTTGCAAATTTGACTTCAGATTCGTGATCAGCAACCCCAAAAACCCTCGTAAACTTAATTTGGTGCAAATCGGTTGACTAAAATTTTTGTCCGCCATCTTCGTTCGCCATCTT
>NW_018021706.1:41146-42375 GCF_002006095.1 Pseudomyrmex gracilis
AATAATATTACTGTTAGAATCAAGAGTAATTGTATCCTTGTGTGCTTTAATAATTCTGTTAAGTCTATTAAGACATTTATATCCTACAATGGTCTCAGAATTTTTGAAAGCTGTACTAATATGTTCTGAGATATTGTTTATGTAAAGTAAAACAATCAAACTGCGATCAAAAGTAGAATAAGAATAAGTATCAAAAGAGTTATTAATCTTTTTAGAAATAAATCTTCTAATCCTGATGTTAATATTGTTAAAAAGAAAATCTAAAGGATAACCATTGTTTAATAGGATATTGACAACAAAATTAATATTTTTAGTATGGAAATCAGGGTGAGATAACAGCAGCTCNAGCGCAACATATTGATGAGATTGTATCCTTGTTCAATTCGTTTTATAACAGAATAAAGTTTACTGTAGATTTGGAGGATAACTGTTGTATTAACTTTTTAGATCTATCTATTCACGTTACTAATAATATATTAAAAATTGATTGGTTTCACAAAAAAACTTTTTCGGGTAGATTTTTATTGTTTTTTTCTCACCATCCGTTATGTCACAAGAAAGGCATTATTTTCAGCTTGATTGATCGTGCCATTCTGTTATCTCACCCTGATTTCCATACTAAAAATATTAATCTTGTTGTCAATATCCTATTAAACAATGGTTATCCTTTAGATTTTATTTTTAACAACATTAACATCAGAATTAGAAGATTTATTTTTAAAAAGATTAATAACTCTTTTGATACTGATTCTTATTCTACTTTTGATCGCAATTTGATTGTTTTACCTTACATAAACAATATCTCAGAACATATTAGTACAGCTTTCAAAAATTCTGAGACCATTGTAGGATATAAATGTCTTAATAGACTTAACAGAATTATTAAGAGGGTCCTGGAGTAAGACCCGAAGTCCGCACTGGGGTCTCTGCCCGGAAAGTGGCGCCCTCAGTGGTTAAATTATTCCGTTCTTCTTTTAAAGTGAGACGGGCAATCGCACTGTCTATCGCGTCACCGGTCTTTCGTCGCAAGGCTCGAGCCGGCCAGCACCGAAAACACTGAAGTGGTGGGGATACGCACACAAGCGAGAACCGTCGTCCGTGTGCGCTCGTGGAAAAGTGCAGACATACTATGTTCCGTCTTCTTTCCACCAAGCCGAGCTATAAGGCGAGACAGGGCAAGACACGAGGCACGTTGAACGCTTGTTGCGTATGACGTGAAATGCGACAAC
>NW_018021707.1:0-3524 GCF_002006095.1 Pseudomyrmex gracilis
AAAAATTTACACGAAGTAAGTAATCATTAAAATTCAAATGTTGTGTCAACGTTATGTGATATGCATGAAATTTTATCGCCTTTAATATTCTCGCAACTGTTCGCTGAGGTATGCCAATTTCTCTTTCGATTTGACGAGTGCTAATATGACGATCGAGATAAATTTTCGCTAAAATGGTTNTAACACGATTATCATTAACATCATATTTATGATGTCGTGATCGGCGAACCATAGACCCATCACTTGCTCTCTGCGTAAGGGTTTTAATGGTTACCCTATTTGGATGCCTTCTATCAGGATANCGTTGAGCATACAGACGTTCAGCTCTCGAAAAATTATTCCTACATTCCCCCAATATTTTGATCATGTCCACGATTTCGTTTGATGGGTAGACTGTCATATTAAAGATAAGAAATTACCTGAGTTCTAAAAATATTGATTTCTCTCAATAGATACAAATAAGCGGAGATATCGTTGCTATTTAAGCATTCACGTCTGCTTTATGATTGCAGGATGATAGTCATGGTCATAGCAACCTAGCGGAAGAGCTACATACGAACTAGTCGCGCATAACTATGAATGTCTGAAAGTCAACCGATTTTCACCAAATTTTGTACACGGGAGTTGGTGGGGTTATAACACGATTATCATTAACATCATATTCATGATGGTATTGACTTATGCATTAAAGAAAATGGACGGAATTTCGAACAGTTAATTCGCTAAGTGTACTACTTAGCGAATTAACTGTTTGAAGTTAAAAATTAACTAAATAAAGCACCCCGATAGTGAGAGGCAAGGGGACTCACGTAAATAAAGCACGCTGATAGTGAGAGGCAAGGGGACTCACGTAAATAAAGCACCCCACAGGAAACAAAAACCTACCACGTCCACGCCGTTGTTCCTGGGTAGTGCTAAGAGTAGTAATTTCTATTAATTTCGGCTACAAATTTCGTCCGCCATCTTGGTCCGCCATCTTGGATCCGCCATTTTGAATTTTGCAAATCTGACTTTAGATTCGTGATCAGCAACCCCAAAAACCTTCGTAAACTTAATTTGGTGCAACTCGGGTGACTAAAATTTTTGTCCGCCATCTTCGTTCGCCATCTTGAAAATTTTAAAACAGCCAAGGTTATATCTGAACGTAAAATTGTCCGCTTTTTCATTTTCCGGTGTCAAAAAGGGGGGTTTCCATTTTAAAAAAAACCACTTCCAGTTAAAGTAACCCACTTTCGGTCAAAATCAAAAGTTAAAAGGTACGCCATTTGGGTTCTCTTTCGAAACCCTACAACTTTTATATGAAACTTTTTTCGATTCCTGGCCACACAAACGAGTTATTGGAGGTGATAGATTCAGATCATTCACTTTGTATAATCTTTATTAACCCACACAGAACAAAAACTCCATTAGACATCTATTAGATATCGCACAGAGCTTTTGATGTCTAATGTATGCCTAATGCGCAATCTCCGTCTGATAGAAGTTCATCGACTGTCGTGTATACAATCAAAGTTACACGAAGTTAACGAAAACATTCGTTAAATGTATGTAGAATCTGTGTGTCTTTTCTCGCGTCCTGAAGGATGATGAACTTCTATCAGACTGCTACGGTTGTACAGACGGCGTCATTAA
Organism: Pseudomyrmex gracilis; assembly: GCF_002006095.1. Taxonomy (NCBI): domain Eukaryota; kingdom Metazoa; phylum Arthropoda; class Insecta; order Hymenoptera; family Formicidae; genus Pseudomyrmex; species Pseudomyrmex gracilis. Next base: position 1,633 of record NW_018021707.1, read on the forward strand.
TTCGAAGAATAGGCGCGGGGATCACATAAAAAGTTCGAGCGTTCGAAATTGTGTATTTAATTTGATTTAACTGCGGAGCCACGGAGATTGCGCGAACTGTAATATGCGGTGAATCTTTGTAATACGAAGATCGTGTCGTACACATTGTTCCAGGACACGTTAGTGATTAATATAACGCGATTTATCGTGTAGTGTTGCGAGTAGCTTCTCCTGTCGCATGCCAGTTTATTGCGCGTCGGGCAGAACGGTAGGTCAGCGTGCGCGTTATGCAGTTCGCGAGGATACTCGAAGTCGACTTCAAAGATGTAACCGATATCTGAGGTTGCTGTCACAGACATCACGTCGACACTCTAGATGTTGTCCACCCATTGGAATGCGGCATACGGTAATGGCTGACACATTGCCCAGCCGTACAGGTTATTTATATTAAAGTACATGAGATACGACGTTGGTTTTGATCAGTCGTATGTCTGCATGTACTTGTTATTCGCGTGCGCAAATCTTGCGCTGCACTGGCTAAGACCACCACGTATACCGCGTTCGATAAACATAACCATATCAACATCTGTGAGCAGGTCGAACGTTATGTGTGTTTCAGCATAGCGTCCCACGTGTAACCAGGTAAAGTATAATAATGCGCGAGATCTAATCCGTAACTTCAAATACAACTTTCTCGAAAATTCTCAAATATATCGGCCAATAATAAAACATCAGTCTTTAAATATAAATCGCTGTATTCACCTAACGTACGTAGAACGTACATAGAGAATCGTTGCCAGATGTTTACAGCGTGTGCATATTCACTCTCAGATATCGTTTCACCGGTCAGAGAACTGTAAAATGACTCGCGCTGTGGTAAACGCTGCTCCTGCAACTTGTTGACACAGTCTAAGTATACGTATGGAAAGATCCCTTTACGCGTTTATAATTCAAAGTTTTCGGACGGATAAATTTCTGAATTCTGATTGTACAATTTTTTCAACTTGTCTTTATGAAGAAACGATGCTAGTTTATCGAGACTAGCACTGAGAAATTTGTACAAATCAATGAATCGCAACTCTATATTGTATTTAATACGCAGTTAGCAATTTTGATGTAATCAGCAAGTTTTATCTCATAAAATAGGATTATGTTACTTCAATACGTGATCAAATCGATGACATCTGATACCCAAACATGTCTACTTTTGCGGAAAAAATTGTTCTCTCATATAAAATAAACATGTTATTTCGATATGTAAACATTGCAAAAATAAGTGTGTTTCTGAGTCATAAATTGTGATGTCATTATTTTTTCTAATAAGGTGGTGAGGTTAGGCGGTATTAAAAAAGGCTTTTACGTGACATCCCATTATTCGATTTTTAACCGTGGTTCAAGAAGACGTAATGTATACTAACAGAAAGTGCAACAGTGAGATGAAAACTGCACGCAACAAGTAAGTAAACTGTTACATTACTTGGCTTTTGTTTTGTTTTTGACACATACGTCATTCACTTGTGTTTTTTTTTACTGTGTACAAACTGCGTCTTCACCATATCAGGCAACTCGTATTTTGAGAAGACGATACGCGCTAACGTCAACAGGATACACAAACACATTGAAATTGGAATAAGTGTTGGCCCAATTTCTTATGTGGAGATAGTTATCGGAGATAATTATGGAAATTCAATGCTTCTACCATTTTCTACATGGCAAACGATCATCCAGAAGCAGACAGATGTTCACCAACTACTACAATCGACAGAAGCATCTGCTACAGTGTGTGCTTCGCGATTTAGCGCTCCATATTGTTAGTATTCGCGACGCACGAATTGTAAAATTTACATTAAACGACAAGTGTTTGTACATGAAACCACCGACCGTAAAATTCTTGTTAACTTTGAATTCATGTA
>NW_018021707.1:4744-12573 GCF_002006095.1 Pseudomyrmex gracilis
TATAAAAAGTGAATATTACGTCTTCGTTATTTCTCGCTAAAACAATTACTTCGCGCTAAAATAAAAAAATGCAATTTTGCAACACTCTTGCTAAAAAATTGCACCTCTGCAACTTTACGCGGCGTATAATGTTACATACCGTGGCACATGTCGAAAGACATATGTGCACCAATACATAGTTGCTGTTTGTTTATATGTATAACAACATATATTTCTTGGAGTCGCCATAGTGTTGCGCAACATTTAAAAAAATGCTACTTTGCGCTAAAAGTAAAACTGCAACTGTGCACGTTCTCGCTAAAAAAAGTGCAACTCTGCAACTTTACGTGCACTGCGTATAATGGCACGTGCCGAAAAAAGATATGTACAATAGTTTTTTCATGTTATATAAAAAACATATATGTCTTTTGGAGTCGCCATATTGTTACGTAACATTAAAAATATCATGCATATTACCGCAGTAACAAGTACATACCTTGGAGTCGCCATACTGTCATCGGGGCCTGCCGCCATATTGTCGCGTGACGTCACTTCCTGTGACACCGTCATATTGCCGAGTGACGTCATCGGGGCTACTGCCAACGTGACGTCATTTCTCGCTCCGCCATATTGCCGCGTGACGTCATATCCCGCGTGACGTCATAAAAAACTAAATATAATAAACAATAAATAAAAAAAAAATTTTTATAAAGTTTGCTTTTTATGTGATAAAAAAACGAATTCTCTGTATATTACAATTATGAGTTTTTTAATTAACAACCTTTGATCTCATCCGATTTCCGACTTTCCGTAAACCTATATATATATATATATATATATATATATATATATATATACATAAGAAGAGATTCAAAGACATAAAACTAAAAATAATAAACAATAAATAAAAATAACTAAATAAAAATACATAAAAATAAATAAAAAGTAAATAAACATAAATAAAAAGTAAATAAAATAAATACACAAGTTCGTAAATTTATTCCGTGGAAATATATATGATGCATGTAAATAATACTTTTCATGAACTTCAAATGTAACAAAAAAGGAAATACTACGTCTTTGTTATTTCTCGCTAAAACAATTACTTTGCACTAAAATAAAAAAAAACTTTTGCACGTTCTCGCTAAAAGCTGCAACTCTGCACCTTTACCTGCGTATAATGTTACATATCGCGGCACATGCCGAAAGACATATGTGCAATGCAACAATACATAGTTGCTGTATTTTATTACATGGAAATATATTCATAGAAACGATCTTAATAAAATGGGAATATACAAAATGAATAGTACGGCTTTGTTACTTCGCGCTAACACATAAAAACTGCAATTGTGCACGTTCTCGCTAAAAAGCTGCAACTCTACAACTTTACGCGCACTGCGTATAATGTTACATGCAGCGGAACATGCTGAAAAAAATATGTACAAATGGAAATAAACAAAAAGAATAGTACGGCTTTGTTACTTTGCGCTAAAACTAAAAATGCAACTTTGCACGTTCTCGCTAATAATTGCAATTCTGCAACTTTACGCGCACTGCGTATAATGTTACATACCGCGGCACATGTCAAAAAAATATGTAACGGAGCCGATTTCTTCGGCTTTGCCCGGCCTTCCGCCTGCCGGACAGCTCGGTCGGTGCCAAAGTTCGGGGAAGGAGAAGGTGAGAAATTGCGACACTTAATCGGATTTTTATACTGTAATGCAGGTGTGATTTATTCATCTAAATATATTTACAAAGAGTTTTTAATTCCGCGGTGTCGGTCTACGAGATTAATACGGTCTAATTTACGGCGGAGTTCTTGTCGATGCGTTATGTTTACTCAATTTACAATGAGTTTGATTCCGCGGTGTCGATCTGTTAGCGTAGTACGGCCTAAATTTACGGCGGAGTTCTTGTCGGAAATTTATGCACGGTTTTAATTGGTACGGCGGTCGCGGTAATTACTTAAATCTAAATTGGGAAATATATTTACACGGGCCTTATATACAGATTAGTCGTGAGAACGACTGTTTTCGATGTGGCGGTTACAACGGCCGTTTGTGCGCCAGAGCGCCGGAAGTCGAGAATCTCTCGACGGAAATCGGTATGGCGGCCGAGTCAGCACCTCGGATGGCCGGAAGTCAAGTCAGCACCTCGACGGGAACGGTCGGTAATGGCGGCCGAGTCAACACCTCGGATTGTCGGAAATCGGTCTCCCGAGTCGACACCTCGGGGAGATAATCGGGAACGGCGGCCGAGTCAGCACCTCGGATTGCCGGAAGTCGGTCTCCCGAGTCAACACCTCGGGAAAGATAATCGGGAACGGCGGCCGAGTCAGCATCTCGGATTGCCGAAAGTTGGTCTCCCGAGTCAACACCTCGGGGGGGAATTATCGGTAATGGCGGCCGAGTCAGCACCTCGGATTGCCGGAAGTCGGTCTCCCGAGTCAACACCTCGGAGGGAATAATCGGAAGCGGTATCTCCGAGTCAACTCCTCGAAGCGGTAGCGGAATAGGAATGGCTTTCAAATCAGCTCCTCGAGCGCCGGGAAAGGAATAGGTCCTTACTGGTCAGATTGGCCGGCTTTTATACCCCGGAGCGGCCTATGGTCCGTCCGGGGTCGGCGTGTGGAACGCGAGTGTTTGCGCGCCGCGGCATGCATCTGTCGGCTGATAAGCGCGTGTCTGGCCCGTGTCGCTATAGGCGCGTCGTCGGTATTATAGCACGCGGTCGCTCGCATAGGTGGGTTTGCAGAAACTATAGCGCGGGTATAACATCAAGACATTTAATATATAAATATAAAGACATAATGATACAAAAATAATGATATATAATAATACAAAAGATCTATAATAATAATAAAAAAAATATAAAGGAAAGATATATATATATTGTTTTCAACAAGAGAAGAATAATAATTATGTATATGTTCGTGACGGGGTTTGCCCCGTCACAAATATGTACAAGAGTTGCTGTTTTATATGTATATATGTTATATAAAGAACATATATTTCTTGGATTCGCCATATTGTTACATAACATTACAAAATACCATATATTACCGCATGCCGAAAACCCGCCATATTGTTACATTACAAAATACCATGCGTAGTACCGCAGTAACAAGTACATACCTTGGATCGAGCCGCCATATTGCACCGCGTGTGAAGTCGCCATAAAAGAGGTCCTCCGCGTGACGCATATATGTAATACTCCTATATTGCTAGTCGCGTATCTTCGCAATGAGAGGCACGAGGCCCGAGAAAGGGAGACGCACGAAGTCCAAATATGGGCATAGATGGTCGAGCGTCATTATGCGCAGGCGCATCTACCAAGTGAGTGCGAGCGAGACAAAGCATTAGAAAGTGAGAGAAAGAACGCGAGAAAGAGAAATGCGTCAAGCGTGCTTGAATGTTTACCGCATACGCACAAAGCAGCTGGAGAGAGAGGCTACTATATTGTCTGCACCGTAACGGTGAGCTTTAGGTCGGCACCGTACTAGCAATATAGGAATATTACATATATGGCGTGACGTCAGATTGCCGCCGCCATATTGTCGAACCGCGTGTCGCTTCTGGTGCACGTGTGAAGTCGCCATAAAAGGAGTCCTTTGCCGCGTTACGTCATATCCTGCAGTGCTCTGCGTGACGTAATTGTGACGTTATTACTCGCGTGACGTCATATCCGTTGACGTCACAGCCACGCCTTCGCGTGACGTCATTACCCCTCTCCGCGTGATGTCACGTTCCGCGCCTTTTTCCCTCTCCTGTGTGACGTCACCCCTTTTTCTGTGACGTCATACCCCGCAACCCCCCTTAAAACCCTGGGTTAGAACTCTCATGTATACACTACTTAAGTACATATTTACACACACACACACACAGAGAGAGAGAGAGAGAGAGAGAAAGAGAGCACAGAGCATAGAGCACAGCACAGCATATATACCATACTTAAAAACCTACCAAGTCTATAACATTATAAACGTTTTTAATTTAAAATTAGTGACATATATCCATTTTGCTATCTTTACTATTCAGTGAAAGGAAAGATAGTAGATAGAATAATACTTGTGTCGATTTGTGGTATTAAATAGAAATTGGCATTTAATAAGCACCATAATAAAAATTTTACATTAAAATCTTAAAATTATCTTTATTAGCTGTTAGTATTTTTAGAGAATATCAAAATAACCTCAAATATACTATAAGAAGTAGTGTAACGATAAATAATCAAATATATTTAAAAATTAACTTATATAACTTGTTTATATAAATATTTTTAATTAGAAACATTATTAAATAAAATAAAGATCCGATTACTTTGAATATAAATAATGTTGCGTCTTCTATATTGTATCTTCAACGATAGTGAAATTGAAATGAGAGTGTTGGGCTGCATTTTGTTTCACGAATATGAGCACATTTATCTATAGTACGCGTCACGTATAGTATAGATAAATGCACACATATGCGTGAAACGGAACGCAGCTTTGATAAAGGTCTATCTACATAAAGGTCATTCTACGTAAAACGTGTTGACAAATCATGTTGGTCAAATTAGTCAATTGATCGGCGTGATTGGTCGATTCCGCAAGACCTGTTATCTGCGATCGCGTCTGCGTCTTATACAGGTAAGCCTTAAGTTTAGAATTGCAATATCCATGTAAATGGCGTTTGCATAGCTGCGTGTAATTCAGATTTTGTTTTCTATACAGAGTGTACGCGAAATTTAGACACAGCTGAAGTATGAAGAATGAGTGAAACTGAATGAAAAAGTTATTTGCCATTTTGCGAAATTCGCAATAGTTATTGAGATATGAATAAATGTGAACCAGGACTTCCGTTTCCGGCAGCGAGTTAGTAAGAGGTGATTGAGAGTATAGAGATAGTTTTTGATAGTTGATTGTGAATAACAGCCAGTGGTGAGTAAGTGTGTTGTGTGTGGGTGAGTGGAGAGTAGCGAGGGGTGAGTGAGCGTTTAGGTGGAGGCAAGGGTGACCAGAGGAGTGTGGAAAGGAGGGTGAAAGGGTAACGAGGGGCTGGGAGGTTAAGTTGGGAAAAGGAAAAGGCGGACCGCGGGCATAGGGTGTAGAAAGTGCAGAAGAGGTAGAAGGTGTAGGGTCCTAGTGAATTTCTAGGGAATTTGTTAAGGCGGTAAAAGCTTAAGCCTTAAGGCGGGGGAGAGGAGGAGGAATGGCTAAAGGAGGCGGTAAAGGGACGGAAAAGAAGGTTGGAGGGATAGAGGGGTAGAGAAGGGAGAGATCGGGAAGCAAGAGCTCTGGCTCTTCATCGTTAGATATGTGGGTGAAGAGGAAGAGAGAGGGTGAGGAAGGGAAGGAAAGTGAGGAGAGATGGTTAGTAGCTAAGAACAGGAAGACGGTGAGGTACCCGGGAGGGAAGGTTGATGGAGGGAAAAAAGGGGAAGCTGGAGGCAGTGGAGAAGGGAGGATTGGGGGATATGAAGGGACCTAGAAAGGACAAGGAAGGAAATGGAGGTTTATTTAGAAAAGGTAAAGAAAATGGAGAAGGAGCTAGAGGAGTGGAAGAGAAGAAAAGAATTATTGAGAATAGAGGGGGAAAAAATGAAGGAAAGGATGAGAGAGCTCGAGAAAAGGATGGGGGAAAATGAGGGGAGAGGGGAAAAGGAAAAGAAGAAAGAAGAGAGAAAGGAGATGGAGGTTGGGAATAAGTAGGAAGGAAGATTGAGGTTGTTGGAGGAAAGCATGGAGAAGAAAGAGAAGGAAGAGAGAAGGAGAAGGAACGTAATAATAAAGGGAGTTCAAAGGGAAAAAGGTGACTGGAGATGGGGAGTCGAGAAGCTCCTGAAGGAGATAGGAGCAGAGGTGAGGATAAATGAAATGAGGAGGATAAACACATGAGAGAAGAGAAAGGTGAAATGGTATGGGTAAGGTTGGAAAGGGAAGAGGACAAGAGGATATTGTGGGATAAAAAGAAAAGATTGAAAGGGAGTAAAGTTTGGATAGAGGAAGATCTGTCGTGGAAGGAGAGGGAGGTGAAATGGAGATTAGTGGTAATTGCAGTGAAAGAGAGAGGAGGAAGAGGAAGACGGTCTGGGTAGTGGATGATAGAATAAAAATAGAAGGGGTTTGGTAGAGGTGGAACAAGGAAAAGGAGGCCTTGGTAAAGGTTGGGAGAAGGAGTGAGCAAGAGGGGCAGAGGAAAGGCGTGGGGGAAGGATCGGGTGGGGAGAGGGGAAGATACGGGTAGGGAAGTTAAGAGAGATCAGGGGCGAGAAAGAAAAAGAAGAAGGAAAGGTTGAACATGTGAGGGTGGTATTTTGGAATGTGGCGGGGCTCAGAAATAAGGATAGGGATTTTTGGGAGGAGTTAAAGGAATGGGACGTGGTAAGCCTATCGGAAACTTGGTTGGAAAAAAGGATGAATGGAGATTGTAGAAAAACTGCCGAAGGATTTCAAGTGGGAGGTACAGTGGGCTGGTAGAAGAAATAGAAAGGGTAGAGCAATGGGAGGGATGTTGATGGGAGTGAGGAGGAGGCTGAAGTCAAGGAAAGAAAAGGGTTGAGAAAGAAGGGAAAGGATAATGGTGAGAAAGGTGAGTATAGGAGGGGAGTGGTGGAGGATTGTATGAGTATACATAAACGGAGGGATTGAGAGAAAATTGGAAGAGATGAGGGAGTGGATGGAGGGAAAGAAGGAAAAAGTGAGGACAATAATAGGAGGGGATTTTAATGCAAGGACGGGAGAGAAAGATGGGAAAGTTAGGAGGGAAGGGGAAAAGGAGAAAGGGGGGGAGAAAATCAAAGAATAAACTAGTGAACTCAGAGGGAAGGTTATTAATAGAGAAGATTGAGGATATGGGGTGGGTAATATGAAACAGGGACATAAAGAGAGACAAGGAGAGGAAATAGACTTATACAGGGGGAAAGAGGAGTCAGTGATTGACTATGTGATAAGAGAAGTGGAAACGAAGGAAAGGGTTGAGAGGATGGAGATAAGGGACCAGGTAGATTCGGATCATCACCCGGTGGGGATCTGGATCACAGGTGGAAAAAGGGTGGGGAATGGAAAGAGGAAGTGGGTAGAGGAAATCCAGAAGGAGATGAGGAATGAAAGAAGAGAGGTGGAGGAGGAATAAGAGGATATGAAAAAGAGAATAAAAAGAGTGTTGGAGGAAGGGGAAGTAGGTAGGGTAAGGAATGGGGGAAAGGGGTGATGGGATGAAGAGTGTAGGGAAGAAAAGAAGAGAGTAAGGAGGGAATTGAGAAAGTGTAGAGAGAGAAGGTGGAGGGTGTAAGGAAGGATATAAAGAAAAGAAAAGAAGATATAGGGTGATGTGTGATAGGAAAAAAAGGAAGAGAATAGAATATGGGAGAAGGTGGTTAAAAGAGCGAAAATGGTGGGGCAAGTGTAGGAAGTGGTAACTAGGGAAAGAAGGAAAAGGAGGGGGAGGAGGGGGGATAGAGTTAGGAGAATAGAAAAGATACTGTAAGTGGCAGTTGGGAGGGGGTGGACTGGAAAGTGGTGAAAGGTAAAAGGGGAATAAGGGGAAGGGAGAGGAGAGTTTAAGAAAGAAGGAAGTAGTAAAGGCGATTGGAAAGTTGAAGGAAGGGAAGGCAGCAGGGGGAGATGGTATACCGGCAAAGGTGTGGAAGTTTGGAGGGAGAAATATGTAGGACTGGGTGTGGGAGGATTTGGGTAGGGGAGGGGTAGATTGATGAATACAGGGTGTTTCAGAACTATGGGATCAAACTTCTAGGGGTTATTCAGTGCAACAGTAGAAAACATTTGAGTATAGGGACCCATGTCCGGAAAAGTGTCACTACCGCACTACGGCCCTAAGACGCGTTAAAATTTCGAAAGACGATAA
>NW_018021707.1:12668-20055 GCF_002006095.1 Pseudomyrmex gracilis
GGCAATTCATCGTCTTTCTAAATTTTAACGCGTCTTAGGGCCGTAGTGCGGTAGTGACACTTTTCCGGACATGGGTCCCTATACTCAAATGTTTTCTACTGTTGCACTGAATAACCCCTAGAAGTTTGATCCCATAGTTCTGAAACACCCTGTAGAGCGAGGGGATAGTGATACCGGTGTTAAAAAAAGGGGAGGGTAATAAGGTGGAGAATTACAGGGGTGTGACACTAGCGGGGACGCTTTATAAGGTATATGCGGAGGTACTGGCGGAGAGGTTGAGGGAAGAGGTGGAGGGGAAGAAATTGATGCCGGAGAATCAAGCGGGTTTCAGAAGAAGGAGGGGGGTTATGGATATTATATACGTGGTTAACTACTTGATGGGCAGGAATTTGAGTAGAAAGGATGGAAGTTTAATAGCACTGTTTCTGGATCTGAGGGCGGCATTCGACACGGTGGACAGAGAGTTATTGTTAAGCTCAATGAAGGAAAAGGGAGTAAGGGAGGGATTAGTGAGAAAGTGTGGGGAGTTGTATAGGGAGACGAAAAATAAGGTGAGAACAGGGGGAGTTGGGGAACGAATTTTGTACGAGTAGGAGAGTGAAGCAAGGGTGTCCGCTGAACCCGTACTTAATTAACTTGTTGACGGCAGATATGGAGGACTGTTTGGTTAGGAATGGTTGGAGGGGGTAAAGGTAGGAGGTAAGAGAATTTATGTTTTGGCTTAGGCGGATGATGTGGTGTTGCTAGCGGAGGAAGAGGAAGAGATGAGAGGGATGATAAGAAGGTTGGAAAAATATCTGATAAGGAAGGGTTTAGAGGTAAACGTTAGGAAGACGAAAGTAATGAGGTTTAAGAAAGGGAGGAAAAAGAGAAAAAGTTGGAATGGTAATGGAAGGGTGAGAGACTGGAGGAGGTAAGAGAGTTTAAATACTTGTGATACGTGTTCCAGAAGAATGGAGGGAGGGAAGCGCAGATAAAAAAAAGAGTGAGGAAAGGGGCGGCGATAATGAGGCAGGTGTGGGGGATTGGGAAGAGAAGGTTCAGTGGGGATTAGAGTAGGAGGTTGTGGTTGTTCGACGCTCTGGTCTGGTCAGTGGTAGAGTATGAGGTGGAGATTTGGGGATGGAGAAAGTGGGAGGGGGTGGAGAGATTACAGAACAGATATTTGAGATGGTTATTGGGGGTAGAGTGGAGGACTCCGGGGTATTTGGTGAGGGAAGAATTGCAGAAGGATATGTTGAGGGGAAGGGCGGGGCAAAGGGCCTGGAGGTTTGAGGAGAGATTGGAAAGAGGGGAGGGTAGCGAGATAGAAAAAATGTGTTTAAAGGAAATCAGGGATAGGGAGGGGGATAGGAAGGGAGTGTCTGAGTGGAAGAGGGATAGGATTAAGTACTATGAAAAGAGAGGAGTAAAGTTGGCGGAGTTGAGGGAAGGAGAGGAAGCAGGGGAATGGAGAGCTCGAGTGCTGATAGAGAAGGAGAGGAGGATGCAGAGAGAGGAGAGGTAGAGGAGAATTGAGAGCTCGAGGTATAATAAGTGGTACGGGAGGATTAAGAAGGAAGGAGTGCCGAAGTATTTAAAAAAGCAATGGGGGGAGAGCAGGTGTCAGAGGGTGGCAAGATTTAGATTGGGAAACAAGATGAAGGAAGGAAGGTACTGGGAAAGGGAGAGTGAAAGAATGTGTAGGATGTGTGGATTGGTAGAGGAGGGGTGGAGGCACGTGTGGGAGGACTGTGGGGCATGGGGGGCAAAAGGGAATTGGGAAGATATGATTGAGATGGTCTTGGGGGAGGAGGGAGAGGGAGAAAGGTGGTTAAGGAGGCTGGAAGAATATAAGGGAAGGGAAAAGGGGAAAGAGCTGGGGGATGGAGAGGAGTGATCGGATAGAGAGGGGTGGGGGTTGAATGAGGGAATGAAAATGGATGTATGGAATAGAGTGACTGTGGAATTGTGTAAGTGCGAAGGAAGAATGTCTGGGAATCTATGGCTGTGTAGATGATTAGTGTTGACTGCCGGAAGGGAGGGTCCAAATAGCGTAAAGTAGAGTTGCGAGTGTGTGTGTGTTATAGAATATAGATAAGTTAGTTGTAAGTTAGTTGTAAGAATAGTGTAAGATTTTTATTTGTATTTGGTTTTTTGTAACCCTAAGGGGAAACAATAAAGATATCTAATCTAAAAAATGTGAATCAATGAGCGCGTGAAAAGCGATGGTCCTAACTCTGTAGGCGTATATGATTGTCAGTATAAGATTAATGGCATACATCCAGTGTGCCCAATTTTGACTCTCTTACAGCACGCTGCAGCAAGTGGAGGAGATACGCACACAGGCGAGCAGCCGTGTACGTGTGCGCTCGACGCTTCGGCCGTCTTCGGGCGGTAGAAGAGAACAGAGATATGTTTACTGTCTCTTTCTTTCGACATAGCTATAGCGTACGCGNCTAGCGCGAGCGGCTAAGCCTGTTTATCATTTTTCGCCGTTTGTCTTTGTTCTTGCACTTATTTACTTACAGAAACATTTCGATTAAATAAAAAAAAAATAACACCATAAAAGAATAAATGGAAAAATGAAACATATCAGGAGCATAAATAAAAAGTGAAGAATATAATTCCACTCTTGGCCAATATGTACGTCTTTTTGTTTTAAACAAAAACAGAAAATCAATATTAAATTGAGGATCTCCTCAAGCTCATGAAGTTTATTAAACTTACTAAATAAAGGAGATCCTGAGGAAATCTTCTATTTAATATTAATTGTTAAAATCTCCGCTGTCGTAATAAGCGGTTAATACAGTATCAGAAACATCTTAATAGATGTACGAAGTATTGCGAGACAAACTCCAAGTGCCTCGATAACCTAACAGGGAAGGCGACGGCCCGGAAAACCGGAAATTCCAGGTTCGACTCCTGGCTGAGGAGTTTTTTCGCAATATTTTAAATCAATTAGGGAGGGTATTCGGGGTTTATCATATATGAAATGCAAACCTAGCATTCTATATGAATTTAAGAATTGAAATTTCAATTCGAAAAACACGTGAAAAACGTAAATTTACTTATATATGTGTACACACATATAAGACATATTCTCCGCACAACATCCTGCGAACCGCTTTTTAAGACTAATTATTTATTCATTTATTAAGTTTAAAAAAAAAGAAAAGTATACTTAATTATTTAATTAGCAAAAATATTGTTACTATAAAATCCATAGAGATAAAAATATATTTTAATGTTGTTTGTTACGTAAAAAGTATTCTGTTAATATAGTTTTTACCTTGCACTCGCAATTACATATAATATATATTTAAAAAAAAAAGTATTCTTGCAATAAAAATTTTATTGTATTTAAGTTTTAGAAACAAACTGTACACATTGTTGCTCAACGGAAACCGCAAGAAGGTGGTGGTTTCTTCCGTCAAACATAATGTAAAACATTTGTTTTGTTGAAAATTGTAATAAGTGTTTTGTTACGTTTTGGACTCCACGCCCAGACGGCACATGATATCATTTGATTGTAGAATGATATCGTTTCTACGTCATTTTCGTGATATCATGTGATATCACATCCCTGAAATATCACACAGCTATTCTTCTAAGAATATTAGAACTGTTTTCTTTCAAGTATATCTCAAAGACATCGCTTAATGTATAGGAAATTTGAATGCAGTGTATTACACTCCCGTGATATTCTTATGATATTTTTGAAATATTTATTGATGATATCACAAATCTTCGCACAATATATTTTGCGCGAGATATGAAAATTACTTCTCAAGTTGCAATGTATACATTGCACTGCAATATTTTTATTAAATAATAATTAAAATAACAATTAAAATAAATAATAAACAAAATGTGTACAATAGCTCAAGAATAAGTAGATAAAAACAATTATAACTTAGTAAGAAGCAAGTGGTCTCGCGGACTGAGTACAGGGGCTGCGGATATGGGCATTTGCGGAGGTCTCGAGTTCAAATCTCACTAATCACCTTAGGATTTTTCAGGTCCGGTCCCTTTCAATGGAGTTCATCGGTTGATCGGCGAGCTATATCAGGCCTTCAAAACCTAATTCGAGTGAAATCTCGAAATTCCCCTCATTTTTAAAACTTTTGCAAGAGATATCATTTGCATGTTTTTGATGTGGACATTAGCAGTCTCAGGCATATCTCTAAGATATTATTTGAACATCATTACTCGTTCAAAAATGTCTCAACGAGATATCTTTTTCACATTCAAAGTCTCTGTGAGATATCTTCAAGACATCTTAAATACATCATTGTGCCGTCTGGGCGGTTCCCTTCTGTTTGGAACCAGACATAAACTAGCTTTAAGATTTGCGTCTTAGAATTAATTTTTATATAGCAATCCTTGAGCAGAGAACAAAGGACCTATTGAACTAAGATAAACAGACCCGTATCGCAATTTTTTATCTAATCACTCTTACCGATTTTCAAAAGAATATCGGTCAATTAGTCAACAAGTAGCCCGGATGTTTGGTTCGCGAATAATTCGCGAATATAAACTTAGATAATTTAGGCGGTCCGCTAACCTCTAGCATGGAATGTTATAGAACCGAAAATAAACAGAAACTTGCACGTGCAGATAATAAAGTTTAAACAAATGTTGAGTGAGTCAGAAAGAATGATTGTCGGTCTTCTCGCCTGATCGGATTAGCAAATGAAAGATCGAAATTTTAATCAGTAAAGAGTGGGAAAGTAAAATCTAAAGACGATTCTTGGCAAGAATCAGAAGGGTTAACGCCCCGAGATCATCATATTGTTGCGAGATGCGGCGCGTGTCGTCCACGCGGTATAAGATGTTCGTCGAACGATCGATCGATATAGAGGCTTTTGTTCGGGTAGCAACGGGGTTGTTGACGGCGAGGTAAAAAGGAGAGTGAGCCGCTGGATTCACAATCGTCGACAGGCTGGATCATCGGCTTTCGAGATTTCTTTACGTTTTCCGTGGTCTTTTGTAACGCGTTCTCTAATAAAACTTAAGTGTGTTATACGCGGTGTTCTCATTTCTTTCCGCGGAGCGCAGTAATTCGGCGGTGAGGCGATTAAACGCTGCCGTGAGCGCAACATTTGGGGGCTCGTCCGGGATCTGAGAGTTCGAGCTAAAGAAAACAACGGAAATGGCTCTTGTTCACTCGCCGCGAAGAACGCGTAACCAGACTGCGAATGGAGCGGGCGAGGCGCCGGCGGCGTCAGCGACGGCGGCGGAAGGAGAGACTTTGCGTGCGATCTTGAAGGAGCTGGAGCGACTCCGGGAGGAGCGGCGACAAGAGAAAGAGGAGATGCGTCGTCTGCAGGCACGCGTTTGGCAGGAAACATCAGGCGAGTCGTCTTCTAGTTTGTTGCCCGGTCGGGCGGGCGAATTAGTTGAAATGAAAAGTAAGCCCGACGTGTTCGATGGGAGCGTGCCGTGGCGTGAATTTTTTGTGCAATTCGAGCTGGTTGCTCGTGCGAACGGGTGGGACGACGCGGCAAAAGCAACGGTTCTCGCCACTAGTGTGAGAGGGGGGCGCGCTCGATTCTAGAAGGGTTAGAAAAAAATTTTAGTTTTCAAGAGATTTGCGCGAAATTGGAATTGCGGTACGGGGAGCGTGGAATTCAAAATTATTATATGCAATTCACGAATCGGAAACAGAAGAGCAGGGAGGATGTTGCTGCACTCGGGGCAGATTTGGAGCGATTGGCCCGTCTAGCTTACCCGGAATGCTCCTACGAAGTCCGGGACAACATTGCTTGTGCGCAATTCATCGTTGCGCTCTCTGACAGATTCGTGAAGCGGACGCTTCAATTAGAAAATGCTTCTTCGTTACGAGTCGCGGTTAAGCGGGCGAGGGCGGTAAAAGTTATTCAGGAAGGTAGCTTTGAAGGGGGAGGAGATAAGGGGCAAGACGGGAAGAATTTTAAACGGTCATCTTATGGAAATTGGAAAAGAGGAAAGGCCGAAGACAAGCGTGAGGAGGGAGAGAAGACTGTGACTAAAAAAACGGCGGGGAGAGGGAATGCTGGAAGTGCGGAAAGAAAGGGCACTTTCGCTTTGAGTGTCCGGCTAATTTGTCGGGAAACAAGACTTAGTCGAGCTTCCGGGGGTGGGCTCGGCTGTGGGGTGAAACACCCCGGAAAAGTTGTTTTCTGTCAAAGTTAATAATAAAAAAAATAATTTATTTGTTTATTCTGGTTTGCTGAACGGAAAACCGTGTTGTTTTAAATTTGACACGGGCTCCGATGTGTCTATCGTGAATTCTAATTTAGTAGGAAAGTCGCAATGTCAAAGGTTGTCGGGAAAGCCGAAATTGAGATATCCTACCGGTGAGGAAGTTCCGGTTCAGTTAGAATGTATGGCTCGAGTGGTTGTAGGGGGACATTCTTTAAATATGCCTTTTTACGTGGCAAATATACTTGATGAATGTATTGTAGGGTTGGATTTCTTCAGGAAGACAGGTCTGAGCAGAGCGTTGGAGTCGCTTTTTGTTGCTCCCTCGAATGAGTCGAGAATATCTTGTTGTCGGGTGTGTGACGCTTCTGGGGAAGTTCCGGCTAATCTAAAAGATTTTTATGAGCGGAATTCTGTCAATCTGAATGAAGCGCAGAGAGATATTTTT
Source organism: Pseudomyrmex gracilis (assembly GCF_002006095.1). Lineage (NCBI taxonomy): Eukaryota > Metazoa > Arthropoda > Insecta > Hymenoptera > Formicidae > Pseudomyrmex > Pseudomyrmex gracilis. Next base: position 19,282 of record NW_018021707.1, read on the forward strand.
GCTAAGTTCGTGATTGAATTTCAGGATATCTTCTCTGATCAGATCGTGGCTGGAAACTGTGATGTTCTGCAGCATGAGATAAATCTTCAGGATCCACGCCCGATAAAGCAGGCTCCGAGGAGGATCCCGGTAGGAATGCGGGCTGAGGTGGAAAGGATTCTTCAAGAAATGAAGAATCAAAGAGTCATGGAAGAGTCTTTTGGCCCGTGGGTTTCTCCGGCGGTTATTGTAAAGAAAAAGGACGGCTCTTTGAGGTTCTGTGTGGATTATCGCAAGTTAAATGCGGTTACGATCAAGGATTCTTTTCCTCTTCCTAGAGTAGATGATCTTCTAGATCAGTTATCCGGGAACGCATGGTTCTCCACTCTGGATATGAAAAGTGGGTGCTGGCAATTGAATATTCGGCCAGAGGATAGGGAAAAAACTGCTTTTTCGGTAGGCAATGGGCTGTGGCAATTCACGGTAATGCCTTTTGGCTTGTGCAATGCTCCGGCCACGTTTGAGCGCTCGATGGAGCGAGTTCTCTAGCAGTTGTTGACTAAGATTTGTTTGGTTTATCTGGATGATATCGTTGTGTTCGGTAAATCTTTTGAGGAGGAAGTACCTAATTTGAAGAAAGTTTTTCTGAGACTCAGGGCGGCTAATTTGAAACTTAATCCTAAGAAATGCAATTTGTTTAGGAAACAGGTAAAATATCTTGGCCATGTGGTTTCAGCTGAAGGGATCTCGACGGATCCGGAGAAAATTGCAGCTGTGAGGGAGTGGCCTGTTCCA
>NW_018021707.1:20270-22204 GCF_002006095.1 Pseudomyrmex gracilis
TAATTCTGGACACTGATGCTTCTGGCCATGGTGTTGGCGCGGTTTTATCGCAGGTTCAGCGGGGGACGAAGAAGGTCATCGCTTATTATAGTCGGGTATTAAATAAGGCTGAGAGGAATTATTGTGTTACTCGGCGCGAGTTATTGGCTATGGTTGACTTGATAAGATCTTTTCATCACTATCTGTATGGGCGGAAATTTCGGGTTCGAACTGATCATGCGTCCCTTAGATGGTTGATGTCTTTTAGAGATTTGAAGGGTCAGTTAGCTCGTTGGGCGGAGAGACTTCAACAATATGACTTTGAGATAGTTTATCGGAGTGGTCGAGCGCATGGGAACGCGGATGGGCTTTCCAGGCGACCTTGTGCGGAGTCTTGCTGCAAATATTGTTCTAAGGTTGAAATTAGAGACGCCTTGAAGCAGGAGGAACGGGTAGTTCGGATAGTTTTTGAAGGGTTTGCGTCTGAGGAATGGCGAAAGGATCAGTTGGAAGATCAGGCTATATCGATTATTTTACAGGGAAAAGAAAAGGGTTGTCGTACCTCTTGGGAAGAGGTGTCCGCTAGAGGCCCTTCTTCGAGGATCTATTGGTCTCATTGGGACGCTTTAGGTGTTTCGGATGGAGTGTTGTATAAGAAGTGGATAGCTCCGAATTTAAAGTCGAGTTTTCTTCAGGTTATTGTTCCTCGGAAGAGAGTTTAGCGAATTTTAGAAGAAGCTCATGATGCCCCTTTTGGGGGTCATTTCGGAATAAATAAAATGTTAGGAAAAATTCGTAAGCGGTTTTATTGGGCTTTGTGCAAGAGGGATGTCGAGAATTGGTGTAGGTCTTGCAAAGTTTGTGTAGCGAAAAAAGGCCCTGCGGACGAGGGTAAATCTCCGTTGCAGGTTTTTAATGCCGGTGCGCCTTTTGAAAGGTTGCAAATAGACATTCTGGGTCCTTTTCCGGCGTTTTCTTCAGGGAATAAGTATCTCCTAGTGGTTGTAGATTGTTTCTCCAAGTNGGTGGAGGCTTTTCCTTTAAAGAATATTAGGGCGTCGACTGTGGCGGAGGTTTTTGTCAATCAGATAGTTTCTAGATATGGGGTTCCGTTGGAATTACATACGAATCAGGGTAAGAATTTTGAATCTCGACTTTTTCAGGAATTGTCGTGGTTGTTAGGAATGAAGAAGACAAGGACTACTGCTTTTCATCCACAGTCTGATAGACAGGTCGAAAGACAGCATCAGACAATTTTGCAGTATTTGTCTAAGTTTGTTAACGAAAATCAAAAGAATTGGGATCGTTGGGTTTCGATGTTTCTTTTTGCTTACAGATCTTCTAAGCATGAGACTACTCCTGCTGAATTGTATTTCGGGCGTGATTTGCGTCTGCCATTAGATTTGTTACGAGGCTCTCCGCCGAATTATTGTTCAGGTTCTTCAGAAGATTATATTCGTGAGTTGGAGTCGAAATTAGAGGAGGTTCATCAGGATGTTAGGGAGCGTTTAGAGATGAAGTCGAACAAAGCAAAAATACGGTATGATTTAAAAGCTAGACACGTTCTTTTTGACGTTGGGCAGAAAGTCTGGTTCTTTAATCCTCGCAGGAGCAAAGGAAAAGCCCCTAAGACCTGGTTTATGCGAGCAATAACCGTATGCCGGTAACTTACAAACTGTTAACTTATGCCGTAACTTTCGACGCTCTGGTTTATGCGTATAATTTAGCTCACACTTTGAGTAAATTCGTGATCGTAGGTTGCGTTCACATTGTCCAATCGCATTATGGTTATATCTAGCACATCAACCAATACGACAGAACATCGTTTTTCACCAAATCCGATCTTACGTTCGTTATCATTGCAAGCGCCAAGTAGGACTTTTTTTGAAAAATAGCGAGAGAAACTGTGTTTACAAATTTATTACTTTTATTATTTTTTATTTGTTAAAGTGTAA
>NW_018021707.1:29314-30843 GCF_002006095.1 Pseudomyrmex gracilis
TGTAAATAAATAAAGAGTAATATAAATAAATGATAAGGATTGAATACATGATAAGAACTTATGCATTATCTATAAAAATTTATGTATTATTTTATTTCTTTATATAAAAATAAACTATATTTTAGTTATCATTATACATCTTCTTAACCCTCGGAGAACACACCTATTTTTTCAATCAAGAAGAACAATCTGGGTCACTTTGATCCTGTCTACTTTTTGAGATGCTACCATTTAAAATGCACTTATCCGATTGGCTTGAAAAAATTTTCGGATATATTTTGAACAGTTTGGAATATGCCTATATAGTCTTAAAATGTCGTTAACATTCTTAACATTGTAAAAAATATGTTACAAAAAAGCAAAATTAAAGCAAAATAATTTGATCAAAGTCGACGAACAGGGTCAAATTGACCCAGTGTGTTCTCCGAGGGTTAATATAATGTACTCTATTATATAATATACTCTATTATATCATTTAAATAGTATTATATTAAATTAACGTATATTTTTTATTATAAACACAGTTTTATTAACAAATATTATTGTAAACATTTTTATAAACTCTACTGTGTATATCTGGAAATTACTTGCATAATCTCAATTTTACAAATTATTAAATCTTTTTTACTAAGATTTTTTAAATCTCCATACAAAGAATCACAAAAATATTTTAAAGAATCGTCTACTGCATTTATAGTATTTTTTTGAGTGACAAAACTTTTAAAAATATTGACAGCATTACCTAATTGGTCTTCAACATCGGAAGATTGCTTTCTTTTTTTATTTTTAAATCTCTTTGGATCAAATGTGTTTGATTTTATGGGTCTCTGTGGTGTAAATGTGCTTGGTGTTGTGGGTCTCTGTAGTGTAAATGTGCTTGGTGTTGTAGGTCTCTGTGGTGTAGATGTATTTAGTGTTGTGGGTCTCTGTAGTGTAAATGTGTTTGGTGTTGTGGATCTTTGTGATGTATTTGATGTTGTAGGCCTTTGTAGTGTATATGTGTTAAATGTTGTAGATCTGTTTTCTGATGTGTTAGATGTTATGGGTCCTATTTGCCTAATAAGCTCTAATGGACTATTTTTGTCTGAAAAATTTGACGCAGATTCTAATGAGTCCTCCGTGCTAGTAGGTAAGTCAATTACACTACCTACAAATCATATTAATATAATTATTAATCAAAAGCATTAGTTTTTATAAGGTGCATTAATATTTTACAGTAGAAACTTATATTGAAGCAATAAAAAAAATTTAATTTTTTGAATGTACCTGTTTCTTCGTCTAAATATTCATAATTTGTATATTGAATAAAGTCATTTTTTTCAATTTCTTGGCGTTGCAGTGCATTATTATTTTCTTCATAAAAATCAAATTTTTGCAATTTCCAGGAAGAGTTTGATTCATCTTCTGTTATAATATTTCCAAACGTTCGTCGTTTTTTAACCACAGGATGTAAAAATGCTAAATACTTCATTAATGACCATTCTGTTTGCAGACCTGATCCTGAAGGAGGTTGTTTAGCTCTTTCTTTA
>NW_018021707.1:31023-36252 GCF_002006095.1 Pseudomyrmex gracilis
AATCTATTCCGTAATGCCAACCATCGATTAATACAATCAGCAGCTGAAATAAAATATTAGTGCATTTATATTATTATTAAGTTAACCTAACTTAACCAAACTTTTTTACTTGCCGTATTTTGTATATTCTAATTAAGTAGTATATTTTATTTTTACTTCATTCTAGATTTTATATTATACTATTTTTATATTGTGTATGCGTGCATGTGCAATGTATTACATTATAATATGTATTTACCTGGTATTTTTAATTCTCCACTTATAAATTGCCACGAATTATCCACAGCCGTCCGGTCTTTATATTTTACATCTTTTTTATCGTATAAGTGTGGAAATCGTTCCACTAAAGTTATTAAATGTATATCTGTCTCCATGTCTTCATCGTTTTGCGCTGTTTTCCACATGTCCACATCTTCCGCTNGCATTACGCCGTATGGCCGTATTCCCTTAAAGTTAAAGTTGAGTGAACTTTACGATTACGGCATAAGTTACCGGCATCCGGCAATTTCGTATAAACAGAAGTATTAAAATCATATAGTTAAACTTTACCGGTTCCGGCATAAGTTAACGGTTATTGCTCGCATAAACCAGGCCTTACTCTTACTTCATGGATATGTCGAAAGAAAGAGATATAAACATATCTCTGTTCTCTTCTACCGCCCGAAGACGGCCGAAGCGTCGAGCGCACACGTACACGGCTGCTCGCCTGTGTGCGTATCCCCTCCACTTGCTGCAGCGTGCTGTAAGAGAGTCAAAACTAGGCACACTGCGTCTCGCCCATATATATAATACTTCTATATTGCTAGTCGCGTATCTTCGCAATGAGAGGCACGAGGTCCGAGAAAGAGAGACGCACGAAGTCCAAATATGGGCATAGATAGCCGAGCGTCATTATGCGCAGGCACATCTACTAAGCGAGTGCGAGCGAGACAAAGCATTGGAAAGTGAGACAGAAATAACGCGAGAAAGAAAAATGCCCAAACGTGCTTGAATGTTCATTCGCATATTTTGACATAAAATATCTCGTACATATTGTTTCAAATTTTCATGAAAATAAGTATTTTATCAATAATCTTCTTTTTCAGAAAAAAAACGACTGTGCAGAAGTAAATACATAAAAGGACGTACATAATAGATCAGATCAAATTGAATGTGAATTATAAGAAAAGGATAAAATAAAGATTGCACTGATGTCCACGCAGCTTATAGTCTTTTTGTATATATAAATAATACTTTAAAACACTCTTTTTTAAACTAATCAATGAATATAACTCTTTTTTAAATTTTTCTACCTGGAATTAATTAGAAAAAAATGTAATAGTAAAATCTGGAAAAAATTTTTTTTAAACTTAAAAATAAAATCTTACCTGTTATTTTATTTTTAGAGATGACAAAATGTGTTATAGTGGAATGTAATATATGTCAATGAGCAACATGCTAAAACAATAGGATTAATCTAACTCGAATATTTATAATATTTATAATATTTTTTATTTTCACAATATTTATAATATTTATAATTTCAATTACATTAACATCATTATAAACAATCCTTTTAAGATTTTGTGCACGACATACTAATATAAAATGATCAGAGTCTGTTTATTCTATTTTATTTAATTATTCTAGCACGATGTAGCTTGTCTCTGTGACTAATCATGAAATAAATCCAAATAAATTCAACCATTTAATAATATTTTGATAGAATAATATTTTAATAATATTTTGATACTGTACCATTAAAGTGTCTGCACCTTCTTTTGACATTAATGCTTCTTTACGCAAATGCGTTTCCCACGAGAAATCGTGAGAATAATTAATTCTGTGATCTGTGATAACAGAGGTTTGTGTAGTGTTACGTTTAAAGTGATTTTTGTGTTCGTTGATTCTGGACTGCAAAACCCTACCAGTCTGACCTACATAGNAAACCTCACAATCATTGCAGTTAATTTTATAAACAACAAAAGGACAAGAAAGGGAAGGTAAAGGATCTTTTTGTACTTTAATGAACCTGGACAATTTGTTAAGACTGTAGAAAGCAGGGTGTGTGTCAGTCTCTTTGGAAAAGGTTGACAAAAATTTTTCAGAGAAATTATATATATAAGGCATCACAAACCAACAAGGAGGTTTTTCGTCAAGAATGTTATTAGTCAAGAAGGTCTTTAAGTCATTATTCTTTAAAAAATTGTATTTTAGTCTTTTTTTAAAAATATTATAAATAAAGTCAAGAGGGTAATTATTGTCAATGAGTATGTTAATAATGTAGTCAAAGTTTTTATTATGAAAGTCAGGATGGGATAAAAAGAAGGCTCTATCGATAAGACCTATCACTGTGCCTTTTTTTCTGGCTAATTGGATGGTTGGAATAGAAATTAAGGTATCTACCAAAAAAGGTCGGTTTATGATACCAGTCATGTATTAAAAAATTATTTCTCTTAATTATAGTGATGTCCAGAAAATTCAGTTTGTTATAACCTACTTCTATGGTAAATTGAAGACGAGGATGGTAGGAATTAAAAAGATAAAGAACTAAGTCAAACATGTCACCAGGAACCATTAGAGCTATATCGTCTACATATCGAACATAGAAAGGAAGTTGGAAAGGCAAAGAATTGATAATGTTCTGTTCGAGGTCTTGCATGACAATGTCAGCTAAAATGGGAGAGAGAGGAGAGCCCATCAGTGCGCCAAAGGTCTGTTTATAAAAATGGTTATTAAAACTAAAGAAAGTAGAGTTGTACACAAATTTAATAGCCGTAAAAAATTCCTCTTTAGGTAAAGACGTTTGTTTGCTTATAAGATGCCATCTTGTTTCCAAACCATTGATAACTAAGTCGAGAGGAATGTTGGAGAACAAAGATATGACATCGAGAGAAATTAATTCAAGAGTGCTCAAAATTCACCTCAGAGATTATCTTAGAAAGGTGAAAACTATTGTACACAAAACTTTTAGGGGGTTGAATACTCTTAGAAATGATCTTGTGTAAAAATAAGACAAAGCTGTGTAACGGACTGTTAATTGAAGAAATAATTATTCTAAGTGGAATGCCGGATTTATGAATCTTTAGCACGCCGTACGCTCTAGGGAGGATGGGTAACNATGAATTTAAATTGCGGTGAGAGATGTCCGAAATATAACTGTGAGACCTCCATTTTTTTAACAATATTTTTAGCGAGCTTAACATAGAATTGACAGGATTCTTTTNGATCGGAGCATATGTACTGATGTCCGACAACAATTTCTCCATATTGTGAGTGTAATTAACCTTGTCCATCGCAACTACAGTGTTGCCCTTATCGGCTCTGGTATAGATGATAGAAGGATGATGTTTTATGAACGAATTAGTAAATTTAAAAGCGTTATTAATTTCTAAGTGGTGTATTGAATTTGTAAGATTGGAATCTTTCAATTGTTTGAGCATAGGAACAAACCAATTGCGACAGTCTATGTTTTTATTGCTATCCAATTGTTTAATGTTGAATTTAAATAATAAATAAATTATTATAAATTTATAATAATATATTATTTATAATTATTAATTATTTTTAATAATATATTATTTATTTTTTATTTTATTATTATAAATTCGACAATTCAATTAATAACTGCTTCATTTGGTAAGTCCTTCTCCTCTACATCCTAGCTGGACTAGCGTTTTGCGGTATCAAACCGTTCCGAACTGCTGCCGGTTCCTTTTCCGTCAGACTAACTACTCACGATCTTGCGAATCGTTCAGGGCCGCCGCTGACTTTTCATTCCTGTCGGACTAGCAGCTCACGACCTTGTGTGTCGTTCCGGGCCGCTGTTGACTTCCCATTTCTGTCAGACTAATAGCTCACGACATTGTGCGTCGTTCCGGGCCGCTGCTGACTTCCATTTCTATCGGATTAGCGATTTCACGACGTCAGTTGTTCTGAACCGCTGCCGATTTCCAATCACCATTTTGTGCAGTAGCAAATCATATGTAGTTGTCATACCGCTCCGAAAATCAACCGTGATTCTAACAACGCGATATCCGAAACCGAACTTTGCGGCGGAGAACCGCTGCCCGTCGAGCGAGCGGACCGAAGCGTACCAATACCCCCGTCTATCCGGCAATAGCCTAAATAGTAACGGTGCTTATTTACGCAAGGATTTAAAATATTGAAAATATTAACAGTGATGTTAATAACGAACGCCCAGGATTAAACATAGTAATAATGCCAATGTATACTCAAATTCACACCGAACTTCATCACACGTCCAATTATTTAATTCAACTTGCGTAAGAGTATTTTTGGATAAACTTAAATGTTAATACTTTGAATAAAATAATTTATATGCTCGTAAGAAAGAAAACGGCTTCAACTAATTAAACTCCGAATTTCTATCCAGAAAATTCATTCCTGTAATTTCATCACGTGATCACCAGGTCCTGTCCCAGGTAAATTAGATTCGTTTTTAAGACCTAAAAGAGGACCGATGAGTGAGAAGACGTTAGACAAGTAATATCGGCAAGTTCGTTGACTTGACTACGTCGTTGAACAGTCTCGCTCGACTCGCATGCTTCTCTTATCTCATTAGGTCAGTGTGCCAAGATATAATACACAAAAGTGTCGTGTGTCAAGTTGCGTTCCTCCGTTAGGACCCGATTGTAACCGTAGGTCAGGACGTAACATATTATTCCATACATCTTTAACAACGGAAATCACTTTACCTATTGTACCGTTTACAAGGCCTTTGCTAGCATCGATGTTACGTCTTATTATGACTTTTGCCCCAATTTTAATAATAATCAAAGAAATTAAATAAGGCCGATACAGGCAATATGTACCAGATGGAGGTGTATAAAAAGAATTCTTTATTCAAAAGACCAAACGTTTCGATCCGTAATTTGGACCTTCCTCAGTGTAAAAAGTTACATCTGATAAGAATAATTAATTAATTAGCGCAAATAATACATAATTATACAAATTAAAAAATATATCAAAATTAATAAACTCACTAAAATAAAAACAAGATGAAATTTCACAACATCACCACAAAATATTAAATGTTGTAAATTGTATGAAATACAAAACTGTGTACTGAAATGAAACTTGGCAACAAGTAAATATATAGAGATAACCCCCACTATATGATCGAAGAACAAAAGTACGCAATAGGTCGAATAACATGTTTATAAAATTAAAGTCTAAACTTTTGATTTATACAATTCGAGAAACGAAAAATATGGTTTCAAACTGTCA
>NW_018021707.1:36882-42604 GCF_002006095.1 Pseudomyrmex gracilis
TCATAAATTTAAAATTTTTTTGTTGAAAACAAGGGTCAGACAATAACATAATTCTGTCAACCATATTTAAAATAGTGCCAATTTTTTGTGATTGCGGATGGGCAGAGTAAAAATTTAAATATCTGCCAGAAAAAGTATGTTTATGTAACCAATCAAACAATAATTCACCATTTAAATTCAAAATCTTAACATCCAAAAAACTTAAACTATCATTATTTTTTTTTTAATAATAATTCTCTTCGAAAGTCCGGTTGTTCTTGAAGTATCATCTTCATGACTTGACAATGTTTTTACACCTTTCCTTTCTACAAAGCGATTACACTTTATTTTATCTTCTGCAATTAATACTATTTCTTCAGAAGTAATTCGATTTAGCATTGCCGCATTAAGAACGTCATACGTGTGAAAAGTAGGTAGTAAACATACGGTGTCTGTCGGCAAATCACTAATAAACTTACATAATTTGATAATTCAAAGGCCAATACGAGCAGTAAAATACAGGTTGGTCGTGTATAATAAGCAGTCTTTATTCAAATACAAACGTTTCAGTCCACAAGTTTGGACCTTCTTCAGTGTAAAAAATTTAAAGTTCAATTAGGAAAAACGTTTTAGCTCATTACATTACTACCAGATAAACAAAATGATGTCAATAAATTACAATAACATACTGTGTACTGCTTATTATACACGACCAACCTGTATTTTACTGCTCGTATCCTTTGAATTATTTGATTATTTCACGAGCGATTGATTGATTACATAATTTCTTCAATCTAGATTCCATAGATACACTTTTAAACGATAGTATTCTAGTTTGAAGGATTTTACAATCAGATTGAGTCATTAATCTAATACGAATTCTTGATAATAACTCACGATAAGTTTGATCTCCTTGCTGTCGCATATTGATTGTTAATTCATCGTAGTCAAACAATGTAGTCCATAAGTTAGTGGCTTCCAACGAACCGAGATATTTATCAATTTTTTCTTTTGATAAGCTCACAAAAACAGGATCATCGTTTACTGGAGGTACTTGAAGCAAATCTTCAAATAGAAGAATGTGTTTTCCACCAAACCAACCATCATCAGAATCAAGAGTGTCGAATATTTGACACAATCAAAGATGTATGTACATTAAAGTCAAATTAGATATCATCGACACTTCATCAATTATAATCAGAAAAACATTTTCGAGATCTACTCGTAAAACTTTTAATACATGATATGATAATTGTTTATATTTAGGAATAAAACCGTGTTCAACAGGCAATTGAAGTAGTCTATGAACTGTCAAACCGTCTACGTTAAACGTTGCAATACCAGTAGGAGCTGCTATAGCAGTACCTTTCTTAAGATTTTGTTTTATCCAACATTTGATAGTTTTAATTAAGAAACTTTTTCCTGTACCACCTTCTCCGCTAACGTATAATCGTAATAGTGGTTTGTCCAATGTTACAGTTGTAACAACTTTATCAAACACACGTTTTTGATCTAGATTTAATTTTGCAATCATATCACATATATCGACATCTTTATCTATTTTCTCACCAAGATCTTTNAAATCTTGCATTGCTTCATCAGCTTCTATATTTTGAATACCTATTGGATTTTCTGGATCATCTTGCAATATATTCTGTTTGTTTAATTCGTCGTCTAGATGTTCCTGAACCAACTGTTTTGCAGTTTCAAACGCTTTTTGTAATTCCTCTATTTTTTCATGATATTGTAATGCTCCTAGAAGATGTAATTTTATTTTGTGAAATGATTTTGTATAATTATCACATCCGTTTCTAAGATTTTCTAATTTTCGCCATGGTTTAAACATGAGTAATAATAAAAAGAAATAATTCTCCGGTTGTGTATTCACATCGTATTTATAATTATTAATAAGATATTCACGTTTCCGCCCTTTAAGATATAGACCGTTATCTATTTTGTAATATACGACATATTTACTTTTTGGTTTAATCTTCGTGATATCATACCACTTTGCAAATTCATAAAGAGACACATCTTCTAATTCTTTTGGTCTTATTGGATAACAAGTATCTATCAAAGACGGACAAAATATGTCCGTAGATTCTTTATTAAGATTTTCAATTATTTTGCGAGTCTTTAATTTTCTATATCTAATTTGATTAACATCTAGCCATCTAATAGTCGTATTTTGATCAGTTCCGTATAAAGGAATACCTAATAATGTATCAGCAGCTTCGAGAGCTCCACATTCTCTGTTGTGCGTAAATCGCAAAGCAATATTCCAAAGATAACTTCCCAGTGATTTGCTTTTGTTATTCTTACTATTGGTAATGCAATCGGATAATTCACATTTTCCCGCTTTATTCATATACTTAGTGACGTACGATGTAAGTAATGTTGATTTCTCACCAATAAATTGTATATCCATATTTCCTTCCCAAGCAGTAAGAAGGACAGGATTATAATGATTTATATCACTTTTATTTTGTCTACGAGGAAGATCCTAAAGCCTACTTCTATGTTTTAATTGCTTTCTACCTGCTATATCGAACTTGCGACATCTCTTATTGTCAATGCTTCAGTAACGGGACAAGGAAATCCAAATCGACATATACGTACAACTTTACGTCCTACCTTCTTAGAACGCAGACAATAATCGTTATGTTTACGCGTCTGATGCGTATTAACACGTTTATATAATAACGATGAAATATCTTGATTTGCCATTTTGCAGCTTATATGTCGTAAAATAAAGTTGAAAACTTCTTCAGTAGAAGATTCTCCTATAATCGGTCCATTTTTAATCCAAACTAATAAGTGGAAATGTTGTATACCTCTACATTGATATTCTCGTCGCCAGAAATAATGACTTCTCCGATCGAATGATCATTAGAACATATAAAGTCAAGCATTGCTTTAAATTTATTATCAAGAAATCTTGATGTTGAGACAGGATCTTTTGCAACGAGTACGCTAGTACTTACCAAAGAATTATGCCATCTATTTACTTCACGTATAATCTCCTAAATCATCCCATAACCATTCGCTCGGACTTAACGTTAAAAACCACGTTGCAGGTCCATAATGTTGCGTCATGCAATTTAAATTACTTCTTGATCTTCTCCAATATTGGTCCGTATTTCTTAGTGTAGAAAATATTGTACTCAAGTCAGATTCTAGTAGTTCTTTTGACATTGCTTCTAAATATTCTGCAGCAGTGTAACGAAATGGTAAGTTCGTTACATTCATTTTGTGATAAATTCCGCGATTTAACTGACAAATATTTGCATTGTTTAATAAATAAAATACATATTGTAGATTCAATCTGAACTGTGGATGTTTAGACATTAAGCGACATTTAATAAATTCATGATTGTAAAGTTTTACTTTTCTATCTTCATGTTGTCCGTTAATACCAAAGAGAAATAAATCTGGAAAACACATTAAATCCAATAATTTCTTACGATTATCTAAAGGTAAATCATGAACTTTTAACATTTGAAACAAAACTGTCGCAGTTTTATTTAATTTTTTTTCGTATAAAGGATAAATAGTATATTGCTCATAATAATTATCATTTTCATTTGTAACTTGTGTTAACAATGCTTCGCAATGTTCTATTTTATCGTCTGCATTGTTTTCTGTTTCTTTTATTTTAGATGTTGATTTATTTAATAATACGTGTTCATCAAATGTGGTTTCTACATCAGGTTCTGTTTCTTGCAATTGGAATTCAAGATTTAATTTGTTTAAACACAGTTCTTTATGAGTATTTGGCAAAATAATTTCAGAATATAAAGGATTATTTGTTTTTAGCCACGTCAAGGCGTCAAATACTTTTTTGACATTCACCATTTCTTCCCACACAATTTTCGATTTTGTTGGTATACTTCTTACCAAAATATACAATTCATGGTTTATGTTAATTCGATCAGTATTAGAACAAATTTTATTTAAAGTCTCTTGTAAAGGGAGTGATAAATAAAACGTTCTACCTTTCACTTTTTGTATCATTTGCCTTTGTGGTAATTGTTTGTTTATAACAGCTCCCATTTTAACAACAGTCTGAAATGCTTTAGCTCTCTGTACAAGAATAGTTTCAAATGAATTAAGAGACGATATTACTTCAGGAACGTTGTCTACGAAAAGATTATTTAAAATACAATACGCAGGCATAACACCATTGGAAAATTTTTGAACACAATATTCACATACATATTGTGCATCAATTTTCCTTTCTCTTACATAAACCATCAAATCTCTCCAAGATGGAATGTCTATCTGTTTTTAAACAGTATTTATTTCTTTAATATTTTTTTTGTAACAAAGTCTTTCACATGATACACAAACATATCATGGTATATCCATATAGCGTTTAGTCAAGGCTTTAAATGCATTTTGATATTTAGCAATGATATCGTCGTCACTCAAAACAGTATTAGGTTGCTGCCGTTTGTATATATCTGCTTTTTCTTGCGCCAAAGTAACAATATCCTTTAAACTATTATGAAGTAAGGCTCGTTGAAATTAATAACAAGAAATATACAAGGCCTTACGAGCCATCCGCATGATGTTTGAGCGGAAACTGTACGTGTATATATATACATACACATGTAACGAATTCAACTTGTAAATTTTTACAAGTGAGTGTTTTTGGCACGGAAAGCCGGAGATTCCAGGTTCGACTCCTGGCCGAGGAGTTTTTTTCGCAATATTTTATAAATTAGTTAGGGGGGTATCCGGGGTCTGTCATATGTGAGATGCAAATCTAGCATCCCGTATGATTTTAAGAATTGAGTTTTCAACTCAAAAAAAACACTCACTTGTAAATTTTTACAAGTTAAATTTGTTACATGTGTATGTATATATATACACGTACAGTTTCCGCTCAAACATCATGCAGATGGCTCGTAAGGCCTTATATATTTCTTGTTATTAATATCCTTTAATGTGTATAAATCAGCACAAGTTAAAGCTCTGTCTAGATTTATAAGCTTCTGATAAACATTCTTAAGTTAATAAATCAAACGTCTCATATTTCTCACTTTTGGAAAATGAGGTGATAATAATTGAAGTGGAATACACATTGCTGTGCAAAGACTTGAAGTAATATAACAACTGTGCGCATGACTTACCTTTTTATCTGAAGTTTTCACAGTACAATTAAAAATAGTTTCCATTAATTTTGGTACGTTCTTTAACCTTTACGCTGCCGAAGCGTTTATATATAGACGCTGTTGAGCAGCCTATCAAAACATGCATAAACTTCCACAAGAAGTATATATAAATACGTATAAGTACTTATATATAGTATATGTACACACATACACTCTCTCCTCCACACACACATACATACGCGCGCGCGCGCGCATACATATTTTGCCCCTGAATCAGAGGTGCAAACTCTGACCCGCTAGCACCAAGAGCACCGAGGTGGTGGGAGCCACTGGGAGCACGCACACAAGCGAGAACCGCCGTCTGTGTGCGTGACGTCACGCTCGGCACTTCGGCTCGTGGAAAAGTGCAGACGTATTATGTTCCGTCTCCTTTCCATCAAGCCGGCTAGACAAGATGAAAAAACGCATTATTGTCAGCTACTTTTATAAATCGCTGTCAACTAAATACATAGAGATCGCGATGTGTGAGACGAGCGTAGATGTAAAAACTGATATAAAAAGTTAATATTAATTATTATAAAATTAAACTACAATATTGATAATAATAAGACATCCCAAAATGCATT
>NW_018021708.1:0-14450 GCF_002006095.1 Pseudomyrmex gracilis
GGTTTATTCATGAAACTTTTTCTGTTTATAACTTTTTTATAAACAATGAGCGACGGCTAAAAGCTTCATATTGTTACTCAGGAAGGTAATCTTAATAACATATGTGAAAAAGAAGCCGATCGGAGGGAGCTCCCCTATTCTATACATTTACCCTCAGAATGACGTCATTTTGAATTTTTCATGACTTCTTGTTTTTTTTGGGATGTATTTTATATAAGTAACTATATATATATATATATATTTATTTACTTATATTTACTTATATACATATATACAAGGTGTCTGACAACAAACTATAAAGCCGACGTGTGTAGGTAGATCGAGTTATTCTGAACAGAAAAGTTATTTACTATTTTGAAAAAATCGCAATAGTTATTGAAATATGAATTAATAAATGTGAGCCAATGAGAGCGCGGGAAGCGATGATCGGACTCTATAGGTGTGCACAATTATCAGCTCTACTCCTCGCTCGCCGCTGCTCGCTGCGTACCGCCGAATAGCGCCTGATCGCAAGAAACTAAGTGCCGCGCTTGTTTGTTTACTCCGCCTCTCGTTACTAAGACATTACATGAGAGAAGCCATTTTTCTTTTCATCTGATAATTGTGCACGCCTATAGAGTCCGATCATCGCTTCTCGCGCCTTCATTGGCTCACATTTATTAATTTATATCTGAATAAATATTGCAAATTTTGCAAAATGATATATAACTTTTCTGTTCAGAATGATCTACCTACACACGTCAGCTTTATAGTTCGTTGTCAGACACCTTGTATATATTTACTTATATAAACTATATAAAAACAAGAACAAATATATAAAACCCAAGAAGCCGCAGGACGAGGTTGACAGTTGAAATGAATCGTGTAAAGTGTATTCTCTGTGGACGTTTCGATCTTTAATTGTAGATCATNTTCAGCACTACATTGAGATACAATAATTATTAATCAAAATAAGAGAACAATAACGCAGTTACAAGGAATAATAAATTGAAAATAAATATTTACATTACAAGGAATAATAAATTGAAAATAAATAAGTACGCACCTAAATTCAAATAAGTCACATCAATGAACCGTACAAAATGAGTTGGCGAGCAAAATAAGTCAAAGTGACCGACAATCAACATGCATGCAATTGATGTTCATGTGTCGGAAGTCTGTAATAATTAAATCAAGAAGAAAAATGTAGTGGTCAATAGATAAAAATGAACGTCAAATTTGTAAAACAAATAAAGAGAACTTACTTTTAATTGAAAGATCAAAAACTGTATTGAAATGTCATTGAACTTGCCAAAACAAACAACGACGGAACAACGCATGACTGTCTTATAGAAAAGATAATACACGTGTGGAGACGGTAAGAGAGATCAACGAATCGAGACAAATAGATAGGAGAAGGAGGAAAGCGCCAGTGACACGTGACAGTGGTCACATGACTATCAGAATTTCTTGAGTAACGGTGAATAAACCGAATCAAAGAGATCGGTGTCCTGCATCAAATTCACCCCCGCCTTCTGAATTTTACTGTGTAACATCTCTGAGATCAATCTTTTGTGGTAATGTTGCTCAGTGTCAAGGATCTTAACATTATCCCAATGGAAATCATGACCTGAGTCACTACGATGACGGTTTATAACAGATTGCTGTTCATAATCTTTATAAAAATTGCGTTGATGTTCATTTAATCTTGTTCGTAATTGCCTTCCCGTCTGGCCTACATAGGAGGCATCACAAGAAGAACAATCAACTCTATAAACTACATTGCTACTGGAAGCATGTTCCAACTTATCTTTGTGAGTTTTAATGAAACTTTTAAGAGTGGTAAGGCATCTAAAGGAACATTTGAAGTTCATTCTTTTTAAAAAACCAGCAAAGTTTTCAATGATCTCAGAGACACAAAGGGAATAGTAAAAAACTTTCCATCCTCCTCCAAATTTACATCTCCAGAAGTGGTCGCACGATCACTATTCAATTTAGTAAAAATTAAGTAAAAAAGTTTTTTGTTTAAAAATTTTATAATCAAGTCCGACGGATAATCATTCGCTAGTAAAATACGTATTGCTTTAGACAAGTTGTCTTGATGAAATTTCGGATGTGAAAACAAAATCGCTCAATCTACAATATTGTAAATAATTCCTATTTTTTGTTTAAGAGGGTGGTTTGAGAAAAAGTTGAGATATCTTCCTGAAAAAGTTGGTTTTTGATACCAGTTTAAAATAAGTTTGTCGTTAATAACAGAGATGGAAATATCTAGGAAGTTAATTGTTCTGTTAACTTTAAATTTAATGGTAAACTTCGATCTCGGGTGATAAGAGTTAAAAGTATCAAAAATCAAATTAACATAATGTTTCGGTGCTGCCATTAAAATGTCATTCACATATTTATAATAAAAAGGTATCTCAAAACCTAATTTATTAAGACAATATGTCTCCAAGTCTTGCATAACTAAGTCAGCTATAATGGGATAAGAGTGGTGAGCCCATAGGAGTACCAAAGGTTTGCTGATATGTGGTACCATTGAATGTGAAGAAAGTAGATGAGAGGACAAAGTTTTCGGCAGTTATAAAAGGTTCAAGCGGGATGATTGTGTTATCCTTTATCAATTCTCATCTTTTTCTCACTCCATCTATTGCTAATTCTAAAGGAACATTTGTAAACAGCGAAACGACGTCTAAGGATAGTAAAACATCGTGTTCACCAACCTTGAAATCTGATAAAC
The DNA here is from genome assembly GCF_002006095.1 of Pseudomyrmex gracilis. NCBI lineage: Eukaryota > Metazoa > Arthropoda > Insecta > Hymenoptera > Formicidae > Pseudomyrmex > Pseudomyrmex gracilis. The sequence continues at coordinate 2,720 of NW_018021708.1, forward strand.
CTCCGAATAATTCAAAGCTGTTTTGGACGAAACTACGTGGTTTCAGTAAACTTTTCAATAAAATATTATGTAAGAATGATGCAAATTTATAAAGTGTAGTGTTTACACATGAGACAACAATCCTGAAGGGAATATCAGGCTTATGAATCTTCGGAAGTCCATATGCGCGAGGAAATGGTTTGTCATTTGCTAAAAGACGAAAATATTCTTTTGCATTTATATAGTTAGCTCTGCGCCAACCCTTGAGACACTCATTCAATTTATTTTCAATATTTTTGGCGGGGTTCTTTAATTTAGAGACTATGTAAGAGTTCGTGTCATCCAATATAAGCTCAATTTTAGAAATATAATCTTGTTTATATACAACGACAGTGGTATTTCCCTTGTCGGCTCTCATATATAAGACGTTTGGATGGTTCATGATAAAATTTTTTGTAGACCTGACTTGATCAAATAATTTTCTATCCAATTCTGTTATGAAATGTTTGATTTTGATGAAATGTTCAATAAACGAGGCGGTATGTAATCGTATATGCGGCTTTAATTCCTCGTCAGCATTTCTGATATAATTTTCGATGTCTTTGATGACCTCAAAAGTCGTTCGTTTTTTTGAAACTTGTGAAACCTGTGGTGGTAAACTAAATCTTTCTCCAAGGCGGAGTAAATCAATTACGTCATTTGAAATGATTTCAGAAGTTAAATTTACAAACCACTTCTCTTTCAGTTCATTTTAAAATTAAGACAGTCTTTCTATAAGACTTTCTATAAGACTATCTTTCTATAAGACTTTTCTATAAAACAGTCATGCGTTGTTCCGTCGTTGTTTGTTTTGGCGAGTTCAATGACATTTCAATACAGTTTTTGATCTTTCAATTAAAAGTAAGTTCTCTTTATTTGTTTTACAAATTTGACGTTCATTTTTATCTATTGACCACTACATTTTTCTTCTTGATTTAATTATTACAGACTTCCGACACATGAACATCAATTGCATGCATGTTGATTGTCGGTCACTTTGACTTGTTTTGCTCGCCAACTCATTTTGTACGGTTCATTGTTGTGACTTATTTGAATTTAGGTGCGTACTTATTTATTTTCAATTTATTATTCCTTGTAATGTAAATATTTATTTTCAATTTATTATTCCTTGTAACTGCGTTATTGTTCTCTTATTTTGATTAATAATTATTGTATCTCAATGTAGTGCTGAAAATGATCTACAATTAAAGATCGAAACGTCCACAGAGAATACACTTTACACGATTCATTTCAACTGTCAACCTCGTCCTGCGGCTTCTTGGGTTTTATATATTTATTCTTGTTTTTGTTTCTTCGATCCGTTTTTGTTAAATTTTATTATTATAAACTATATGTATTTATATATACAGGGCGTCCCAGAATTGGTGTAACATCTCTCGTGAACAAATAGAAGAAGTAAAACTAAGTCAAAATGTCCTATACCATTTTGCTAGATTCGCAATAGTTACCGAGATCTTAATTAACAAAGATCAGCGATTAAGCATGCATCGGGCTGTTTTACGCGCGTAAGACAGCCCAGTGCGCTTCGCGCGCTAACGGTGTTACCCATAGCGACATATGGGAGGAGCTAATATAACAGCATATACTATACATATACATATTAAAATGTAATTGTGCGAAGCGCGCCGGACTAAGACGTGCGTAAGACAGCCCGATGCACGCTTATTCACGGATCTTTGTTAATTAAAATCTCGGTAACTATTGCGAATCTAGCAAAATGATATAGGACTTATTGACTCAGTTTTACTCCTTCTACCTGTCTACGAGAGATGTTACACCAATTCTGGGACACCCTGTATATATATAGTTTATCAAAATGACGTCATTCTGAAGGATATATGTATGTATATCCTGGAAAATAAAAAGAAAGAAATTATTAGAAAAAAGTATCATAATTTATGATTTTTGTGTATGAATTTATTGTATTTCATCTATAACCAAATAACCTACTCCTATAAGATATGTGACAAAAATGCATGTTTTTATAAGTTTTTGTAAAGATATAAAACAAAAAGATTTGTTAAAAACGTGAAATTTTCGGTCAATGAGAGCCATACGCTGGATGTTTGTCGCGTATTTTGTACATACATATATACATACATGAAAAGATTTGTAGTCGTACTTTTTTGTAGTAAAAGACAGTATAGAGTTTTCATATATTTATATATTTATTTATTTATTAATACAATTTATTTATTTATTTATTAATACAATTCATTCTTAAACATTATAAATATTATTTGATAATGTAAGTTTTCAATAGAGTTATATGTATATTGTTCTTATGTCGCCGACACATGAAGATAATAGGACTGAGTTAAACCGTCTTACAAGACATGCGAAATGTAAATGTTATTCGAATTTAAGCCGTAGTCCTAGTTGTAGAGTGTGTATATTTATTTTTAAGTTTTTTTAAATAACATGTTACCGGAACAATTGAGAATAAATTAGTAATAGTAAAAAAAATATATAACGCCTTACCTGAGATAAAGTGATGTGAAAAAATTGAGTCGTTTAAGCAAATGTTTAAAAAGTATATCTTAATTAATATAAATATTAAAATTAGCTGAGGAACCAAATAAAGATCAATCAATTAAATTTTTCTCTCTCAAATGTTTCACCTAAAAAGTTAAATTTTTAATTTTACTTTTTGATATTTCTGTCTCTCTGAGCGGAGTCGCGTGTGACAGAGCAAGAGAATTCGCGAGAAAATCGCAAAATCGATACGCGTGGAACTGATCTTTATTTGGAAATAAGGAAACTTTTTTTCTCTTACGTAACCGCTTGCTTTTTTCACTGAAACCAGTGTCAGATGGTGAATTTCATTATCACATAGCTCGATATCTATGTTATTAAAATTGCTATATTAAAATTGTTTGCTTGTGAGATATATCGCGCATCTGCGAGAGCTCGCGTTCAGATAAATAAGACTTATTCAGCACATGCTATCGAATTTATCGAGATCATGCCTCTTTTTGTCTTTGCGCTATATATTCTTTTCAACTTTTACGACGTTGCCACATGTGTTACTGACATATCGCTTTTCTTTTTTTTTTATAGGTTGTTCATGTGTTGTGTACAGCAGCTCGGACAGACCTCAAGGTGGCATTTTTCAATCCCCTGATTTTCCGAAACGATATCCATCGAACATTGATTGTCTTCTTTATACATTCATCGGCCATCCAGATGAGATTATTATTCTAACATTTCAGAAGTTCAATATTCATCGTACTTGGCCCGAGTAAGTAATGTATATTTAAGCAGCAAATATTTAAAGCTTTTGTGAAATTTTCTTTTGAGCAAATAAAATCGGTGTCGGAAGTTACATATTCCTTTCAGCATTTTTACTTATGTCAAAAATATATTATACAAGATACATTGCAAAGTCTTTTCTTACATATAATTTTGATATATGCGCAATTTCATTATAATATGATACACGCGTCATCTTCATATATCGTAATTAAACAGACTGTTTTGTCATTTTCGGCGCTGACACAAATAGCACATTATACTAATAGATAAATTATAGATTATCTATGCGTAATAACTTGTCATACATCTAATTCAGGTATGTTACGTTGTAGTCTATATTTGTAGATTGTCTATCGTCATTGGAATGCGATCATATTCCATATGTTAAATTATAATGATACGTCGCGTGAATACACACATATATACATATGATATATTTGAGGATATAATGAGGATAGAATGAGTAAATGAGAGAGAGAGAAAGGGAGAGCATGTTAAAGTTCTGGTATTCCAGATGGTCGGCGGACTGAATAATGTTAATTCCCACGTGCTAACATTTATATTATTCAAGAACACGAGTAGCAACGACTGTCCTTACTGACATTTTTTGTTCTTACAACCGACGTTTCGCGAGCTTAATTTATTTCTATAATTGATGGTGATATGACCTCCGATTCGTAGCGCAAATTTTAATCAGATGTATAAAGTAAGCAATTCGAACAAGAAGCGGGATTTCATTTGAGATCATCCACTGAAGATGACTTGGTAATAAAGTCGAAACGTCTGGATAAAAAATTAACGAGTAATTTATTAGCATAACAACCCGCTTCTTGTTCGAATTGCCTACTTCATACATCTGATTAATTTATTTCATTGACGAAATAATACAATTCGTTGTGATTATTATTTTTGTCAATAAAATATTTTTATCACTTTGAAGATTTACGAATGGTTATAAAAAGAATATAATTCCAAGTAATATACAATTCCAAGTGTAATATACTTTACATTAAACTGTTTACTAAAATCACATCTTTGAAACATAACAATAGAATGAACAAATGAATTTTTTTTGGCTGTTGAAGCAAAACACAGTTTTTGGAGTGTGTATTTATTTTAATCCGTTTATTAAAAAACTATAGCATAAACGTTTTCCACGATCAGCACTCAGCGACGTATAATATCTAAGATTTTTGTAAGTGACTTTGTATATTGTTTTATTCTGCGATTCTTAATTAATTATTTTCAAATTTCATTTATCGGATTCTATCTTAATTCTTTGTAGACATGCATTTGATAAGGACCTAATTGAAAGGTCGAAAACGTTTATGCTATAGTTTTTTAATTAACGGATTAAAATAAATACACACTCCAAAAACTGTGTTTTGCTTCAACAGCCAAAAAAAAATTCATTTGTTCATTAAAAAATTCCTGAAGCTACATACACTCATCTTTACATAATAACAATAGAATTTGAAAAGGATGCTGAAACGACAGCCAAACTCTGATTCGGACTCTGCTCAACCGCTACGCTGTTCAGTAACTGGCACCATTTAGTTGGACCGAGACAAATAAAGATAGACGTATGTGTCACTCCGGCGGTTCTGCTAAAACTGCACTAATCTTTCCGCACTTTTTTTCTTTACAAGCTTCAAAGTCTGACACGCTCAAAATATTTGTCTATGTCTGTAGAATAGAAAATCTTAAACTTTTGTTTGGATTTTTTTCTGTCAATTTTATATACGAAGTGAAAATGTAGTTCACTCAATAACAGTCCACAGGTTTTTTTTGTTTTTCTTGTATTTCTCATTTTTTATTGTAGTATATTTTCTTTTATTCTGGAAAAGCGTTTTGACTCCAATCAATGAATGCAGAATAAGAGTGAAAACAAGATTTGTCAGTAGAACAGAACGGTCTAGTATCTCCTAAGAGCGTCTGAAAACATGCTACACACAAATGTTAGTAAAAAGTACAGTGTTTATAATACGCAAAAAAATTCTTTTTTCAACGATATCGTTTGCTTAATTAATTTTATATTAAGTACAATTATATTCTTAATGCATTTATCGTACAAAATGCATTTTTTGCTGTTTTAATCGAGATTCTTTTTTTAAATAAGTAAATAAATATATTAAATGATGATACACTTGTGAAAAAAAGGAAAAGATAAAAAAAACTGTAAATATTAAGTATAGGCTTATTCATTAGAAACCAGCATCATTGAATTTTCGATGAAATTCACAGTGGGAGTTAAAGTCTGCTCGCTTCAATATCTTATAATCCAATAGTTTTACGAAAACACTTTGAAATTCGCGTGACGTAATGATCATTTCGTGAAATTGAATTCAAGATGCGATTCGTCCCAAGGTGTGAGGCAGAACGGGAAAACGAGCATAGTGACTTATAATACGAGTTCCGGTAGCACTTGAGCGAGGCAGAGGATAGTGGCCAATTTGTAGCGCGTTACGTACTTTTGTTATCTGGAGAAAACGCAATGGGAGGACGAAAAGAGGCACACATGTGTAAATCGTGCATTGCCGCGCAAAACTTGCAAAGCGTCTTATTGCCACGTAACAGAAAGTTAACGCAATTAGAATTCAATGAGAATTCTTCACCGGTTTGTAACATAAATTTTTTTTTTATTATCTTTAATCAATATGTATATACGCGTTTCCGCGACTGTATTTGACACGCCCGCATAAATAACGATTGCGCAAACGTTCACATGGGAATCGTAGAGGTAATAAGAAAGGTGAAGAAAATATAGAAAATTAGATAATAGGGAAAAGAGGTTGTCAAAACGGCTAAATGCGCTTTAAATCTAGTTTTACTTTAATAATATATGTACATTTGTTAGGGAATTCCCGTGTGCTTCTGCGTTACTTGTGGAATTTACGTTGCGCTTGAATGCAGTGTTTTAGGATCCAAAATGAGCGTAAATCCGTACGTACGAAGCGCAGCGAGATATTTGTTTCATCTTTACTGTAATTTATTGTAGGTAAAAATTTAATGTGAGAGCTTTCGGTTCGTGAGAAAAGAGCAAGTCAAACGCATAAAACATATATATTTTAAATATACAAACCACAAAGAAAAAATCAGCGTAAAAAGCGCGTATATTTTTCTGCTATTTGGTTTACGCGACATTACATTTTGCAAACATTTTTTTTCCAAAAAAATTAATATTTATAACATGCGTGTTAAATTTTATTGCATATGTTCAAAGCTACATTGACGGTATACTATGCACTGTGATGTGCACTTCGTCTTAGGATCTTCTAGCGGAGGTGCCGCACAACTTCGGCACGTTTATTCAGTCAAAAACCAAATTTTTACTCACCTAATTCGAAAGTTAGGCGCCAGGCGTGCTTTACACGCCGAACTCAGAAATCTCAATTTAAAAGACGAATCTCGACAAGAACGTATACGTGACGGCAAGGTCACTCGGCAGCTCAGTTTTATTCAAATAACAGAGAGGCGTGGGCTCAGGAGACAGTGTTTATTAAATAAGGGCAGAGAAACTTGCTCATTTAATAATAATAAAAAAAAAATAAATTTAATGACAATATTTCATTGGAATATCGGCAGCACAAACAAAAGAAAGAAACAAAGAAAACAATACACACGGTAAAAGAGCGCGGTAAAAATGTTACATATGTCGATCATAAATTCTCGGCAAGATTTATAATTTCTTAGTCGATATATTCGGCACAGTACAAAGATATACTATTCAATCTTTCAGAATTACACGCGCTAAGAGACTATAACGGACGAACGAGAGTGACGCAAACAACAACAAAAAAGTGAAAACAAGACATACGCGAATAACGAGCAAAGATAAGCCCGGATTGTTGCGACCGCGACTGATCGGGACGAGAGCAGCGGCGAATAAAGATAATCATTCTTAGTCTTAACAAACGCAAACCGCAATACATTATATTTTCGGCACTATATCGCGCGACATCGAACTCGCGGAGTAGCCCGTTGAGATTCGATTCACGAACAATATAAATCGCGAAAGGTGCGGAAGAGAACCAACCACACTTACGTATGCCGGCGGCCCTCCACAAATCGGCAGCCATTCTGCTCTCCTTTTCACAATCGTCTTAGCCGGTTCTCCTCGGATGTTGTCCGGCACACAGTCTTACACCCCGGTATCACGACATGCGTGAGAGACGGTGAATTCGCGGGGTTGACGGTACGCGCAACAATAATTTCAGCTTCTACGGCGATTGCTCTTCTCGCTGTGCGCTGTTCTTCGCGCTGTTTAATGAGCCAATCATATTCTTCCCTTTGCGGCGCTATGATTGACAGCGGCCACGTGTGTATCGGTAACGCATCGATGCGGGCTCTTCTCTGGCCGTATCGGCCCGTTCTGCGGAATTTCCTTCGTAGATGAGCTTACTTGGGCTCATCTCCCTGCATCACGGGATTGATAACTCCACAGGGAGCCCCGCTCCAGTTTTTGCGGAGTCGGAGAGCTAGCGTCTTCCGTTTTCTAGTCCGTCGTCGACATTATCGCCAAGCGCCCTGTGCCTATGAGGCCCTTACGCTCCTGTATCGCTGTCTGTCTCTATCTACTCTCTTTCTTGCTCTTCTCCTGCCGGTCACGTACAGTGNGTTGCTCTCCTCACGCTGAAAATAAGTTACAAAATAGCCGCCGAGCGGCATATTACAATACGCAAAAATACAAACGCAAATCCAAAGTAAGCGCATTCGCCTGCGCTACGCAATCTAATGAGCTGCTCTCCCTCAAATAGTGGAGAAACGCGAGCTCACCGCCTCCTGTGCCGGCCGGAAATGCATCCTTGTGACGGACACAAAAAGTGTCATGTCACAGCACATATTGTGTTTATAGGTTACAGTAATGTACTTAAAACAAACTTTTAAGTACATTCTTCTTTTTTTACTACATGTGCCTAATATGGAATAACATATTATGTCAAATTTACACTTTGGAAGAAGAAAAATAACAATGTAACACAACTACTTTTATTTAATTAACCTTCTATGGGCCCATGTAACTTTCAAGTCACAAGCTAATATATCCACATTTTACCAAATAGTTTTAGTTTTTTTCACAAGATGATGTATACGTCTTAATTATATAATGCCTCTGAAATAACCAATAACAATATTGATGACGGTTGGCAGCACCATCAACCTGAAATGTCAAAATAAATACCTTGCAAGTTATATTTAAGAAAACAATTCGGCCCATAGAGGGTTACCATATATTTATAATGATAAACCTACAAAAAACATTTATTTACATTTTGTAAAACTAAATATCTTTTTTATTACATTTTACACATTTTCTGTGACCCCAATGTTTGCATTTATGACATTGAATCCAATTTCTACGTCTTACTTAAGCTCTATAATCCGCAGACCATACACTCTGCATCATTTTCGTCAAAATTTTCTTCGATGTTTGAATCTGATTGATGCAATGTTCTACAAGTACCTGCTCTATTTTCGGAGAAAACACTGGTTTTCTTCCGAGACGATTATTTACAATAAAAAACTTGAAATGAAAATGGCCAATGTGAGCCTGGGACACAGTTAGTAATGTGTAATATGTATTAATAAAAAATCTCTTTATTAACGTTTCAATCCCTAGTTGGGATCCTCTTCAGAAATAACAAAAAAAAATGAAAAATACACGAATTCAAATGACACGTACAATGTGTGCCACGCACATGGTAGACACATTATTACTGCTAAGTGGCAGTGTCAAGATTCTCTAATATCGCGATATTCTATATTAGGCGCGTATTCCATATTCGGGCAACTTACCCTATCTCTCTTCCGTTGCATCACTTTGGATTCTGGCGTTCTTGACTACATGATAGCCGCGTGACAGCGTGTTCCTTTGACACCCAGCCACAAGTATTTGTTAGCTCAAATCCGTAGAGATGCGCGAGATAATATAACAGCGTATCTTAGAACATGGTCGCGACACCGCGGTATTGCCACGTTGTACAATCCGCTGCGCCAACTTCTTTTGTTTATATTGGTTACCATTATATTATTGTGTGTGGCTTTCAAGAGGCATTTATCGCGTGCGACACGAATGCATTCCTTGTTGGTTAAAGAGATTGAAAAACAACTACCGCGCTCGAAATTTCTCTCGGAAACGCGTTGTTCTCACTCAAAATGCGTCACACGTTGAAGTTTGCCAGTTGGTTTAAGATAACTCGCGCGATGAGGGTCAGTGAAGTCATGCGGGAACGGGTAAAAGCGGAAGAGCGGATAAACGAGTTAAGGGAGTTATAAAAGAAGGAAGTTACGACGATGAGAAAGAAGAGAAAGAGAGAGAGAGAGAGAGAGAGAGAGAGAGAGAGAGAGAGAGATACTCCTCTGAATACATCGGAGCGTGTCTCTCTATGGTCGGGACAGATTTTATTTCTTTCGAGTCAAACTTGGTTTCTTTTCTTCACGAGTAGAATATGAATTTCCTTTTTGTAAGGCTCGTGGTTGCACTTTTCTTTCAAATCCGTTATTTTTTTTGACGGAAAATGTATATGTCGATTTTGATATACTTACAGCGACGCGAAAAGATATTTTTAACAACGTGCGAGAGATTCCGTATGTGATCGATCTGTATGCGTCGCAGCGACAGAATAAGAATTGTAGAGAGCGGTGTGTTGATCGATTGTCAATCGATTTACGATCGTTCTCGCGCGCTTTTCGAATGATCGTTGCGGATGCGCTCGTGGCGTTTATGTATGCAAATACGTTCGCAGAATTTGCTGTCTCGCATTATGCATCGAACTACGACGGGGTCACGTCGACCAGCGGAACTTCCGACAGACAAGATGGACCGTTGGAAATGCATGGCAAACAATTCGGTAATACGTAACGCTTCGCGAAACGTGTCTAGCGTGTTGCCCGCTGTAGAATTCGTTCGAGCAATCATTTTAGTATGTTTATGTCATCGTCAGTTATACTATTGCAACCCGTCAAAAATATCGGGGATTGATTTTCAAATTCTCACTTGCTGTCAAAGTATTCCCAAGGGAATGCTATCCCTGAAGAGTCGATTATTATTTAGTCATTTAGACGCGCATCAGTGGAAGTTTACGTAATTATAAATAATTTGTTCTGAGTGTGCTCAAGCAAGCAAATTTTGTACGCGCTTGATTGCACAGAAATAATTTTTTTCTTACAAGATACTTTGTTTATTTAATTTAGTTGCGATAAACTATGTGCTCGTGTCTTTTAAAAATTTTATAATTTATTATTATTTTATTATTACTTTACTTGTGTTATTACTTATTATTACTTAAATTTTATGATTACTATTTTATTGTTACTTATAGTAGTTTTTAGTTAATTAAAAATGTTTTCAACAAGCTAGAGTGAGAACGCTGTTACATTCGGCTCCACTAGTTTGTTAAATTCTATTGAAACTTGTTGACGAACATAATGAATAAAAATCTTACTCTCTTTTCTATACACACTTATAATCACTAGTGCGATAGTGTAATAGTGTTTTGATGTGTTTTAGATTAATATCTTTACAAAAGCAGAACTTTAGCGAAGTTCTTTGCACGGCGCGCGCGCGCGCATCATTCTTCAAGTACACCTTCTTGAGCGATAATTTTATTTACAAATCCTCCACCGTTGACGGTCGTAAATCGTTTCTACTTCTAAGGGTCGTCCAAGAACAGACGTCGGGTTAAATATTAAGCTGGCTATGGAAATGGTTCTATTATGCACGAGGCGCACGGGTGATCGTTTACGGAGTGCCACCTATAGTGCATGTCCTAAAGCTTAGAAAATCCTTCGGAGAAGAGAGGAAACTTCGGCTTTATATCCAGAAGCGCCAATAGTAAGCCACCGCTGCCGCCACCCTTTACGAGTTATATACGAGCATGATACTACTTGAAGTTTCTGAGGTAAACTAAGGATCTCCTAATGGATACTTCCGAGTTCTAACTATTAAATAAATTCGCGCAAGATAGATCTTCTATGATATAGTATATGCAAATGCAATGTATATATATCGAGAAAAAATTGACATTTTTTAAATTACATAATACCTACTTTGTGTCTGACAAAATATGATCACATTGCGATTCTTCGACAGCTATAACTTTTATGTTCTAATTTAACAAATCAAATAAATACTTACAAATTTATCTGCTTTGTAATAAAGGCGCGCGCACGGAGAGTTTCGTTTTAATTGACGCTTTAAAATATCTTTTGAACAGTGCATTTATAAAAAAACATTTGTAGGAACAAAATTATATTTTATGTATTGCTCATTATATTTCATATATTGCTCGTGTATTTATCGTGTATTTATCGTTGAGTTTAACTGCGAATTGTTCACAGCAGGCTTGTATATTTGCGTGACTGTAGAGGTGACAAATATTATCTGTTCTCACCTCTAAGATCTTCGTCGATTACACAGCCACACAAAAAAAAAAAA
>NW_018021708.1:14885-19021 GCF_002006095.1 Pseudomyrmex gracilis
GCTATCCGGCTGAGTCCCTGGGTTTTCAATAGCATTGGTTTTTGTGGCTTGAATCAAAAGATTATATATGGGTTTCGAGCTCAGATTATGGTGTTTTTTGAGGTTATGGCGGAACTCCGACCCGATGGGGTTTAATGGACCTCGGATTCGGATTCAGCGACCCCAAAAACATATAATAAACATGGTCTGATCCCCAGGCCAAAGAAATTTTTTTTTTGTGTGGCTGTGTTATCAATATACGACTCAACCGACAAATTCAAAACAAAAAACAGAGTCGAAGTAAAAGGCATAAAACCGAGAGACGACAGAAGATCCGTACCCGCCGAATACAAAAGACGTTAAAAGATTTTGCGCGCTCTAACCAAGACTTTATAACGAATTGTACGAGTTTACTTTTTTATTTATTCTTCTTATTTGTTTTTTAATTAAACGCCAGACGTCAAAATTATTGTATTATTTTATTCAAATAACCAACATTTTCCTACACATTTCAAACAAAAAAAACAAAAGTTGTTTGATTTAGAAGGGAACAAGATGATGCCATTAGTTTGACCTTGGAGAGTTGAAGGTCACCATCACTCTTTTAAATATAGTACCTAACATATTTTATTGCATATTCTTGTAACTTACCTTGAGATCTTTCCAAAAAATTAGAATAAAGTCGTTTTTCTAATTAATATTTTTTGAGTAATAAGACTTACTAATTATAAATAATAATGTGTGTAGTTAGCTCCAAGATTTTTTTAAAAATATAAAGGTGTTGTTAATGGCTGTTGAAGCGAACACAGATAACGGTGTGTATGTTGTTGAATGAGTTTTTATGGAAAGTAAAGCTTTCGACCTTTGTATCAGGTCTTTTTCAATACGATTACTACAAAATTTGAAAGATTTTACAGAACAGAAATTTCATTATATAGAAAAATACTGTGATAACAAGTTGATTAAAAACTTACAAAATAATACAGTAATGGTCATCGCAACGTGTCGCCTAGAGTGTTCAATATCGCCTAGAGTGTTCAATATCGCAGGAACAGGACCCGACGATCTCTTAACAGTGTAGTGAAGCGACTGAAGACACCAAACAAATGTGTCGATTTTAAATAAAATAGTTTTTACTAATTATAGTACCGTCAGCATTAGCATTACCTAAAGTGTACCAAGAGGAGATTGTCTGGTCGGATTTACATTTATGTGTGTGTGTCAATATGTCAGTGTGTGCACACGTGTATCAGTTAGTGAAAAAATCCTCAGAAGTGTATTATTAGAGACCGTACGAAGTTTTCGAAAAAAAGTTGAACTCTACACAGAGAGAAAGATTTCTTTAGATTTAACAAATTTTGTTAAATCCAAACAAATTATTTCAGTGAAATAGTCCAAACAATCTTATTTTAGAACTAAACATTCCGAATGTTTGAATTTCAAAGTATTAAGTTAAATAAATCTAAAACTTCAATTTAAAAAATTTTCGTGGCTTGTGCCGTCACACAGCTTCGAGATTTCACTCGAACTAATCTTTGGAGGACCGATTCAGCTTGCCAATCAACCGATAAACTCCATTGAAAAAAACCGGACCTGAAAAAATCCTAAAGTGATAGCGGGATTCGAACTAGAGGCCTTCCGTCGTATTTGCAGCTCCTGCACTTATCCGCAAGACCACTTGTTTATTACTAAAATGTGATTATTTTTATCTACTTATTCTCAAGCTATCCTATACACATTTTATTTATTATTTTGTAAAATTATTTTATTAAAAATATTACAGTGCAATGTATTTGCAACAATGGATAAAAATATTCTTCTTGTTATTAATTATTTATTATTCTTATAAGGTAAAGTACATTTTTATACAACGCGAAATTTTTTGTCTCAAACAATACTATATTTAGATCAAATATATTTTATGTTACATTTATGTTAAAAATGTTTTTTTTTCATTAAATAATGCTTAATGAAACTAAATAAAATATTATTTCATTAAAATAAATTATTTCAAACATTAGTATTGTTTCCGTCAAAAAATATGATTTTTGTAACATAACAATATACAATTTTCATTCAACAAAATTGTTGTTTGATATTAAATTATGTTGTTTGAATGCAATAAATATGAGTCAAACAAATCGGATTATTAAATTTAAAGAAGTTTTTCTCTCTGTACTTAAATCTGTGTATTTAAATCAAAATGATAATGTTTTTGAACACCTTTTGTAAGAACATTGCGTATTACGAACATAGACGTAGAATATATAGACTGCGCGTTTGGCTGAAAAGATGTCTTTAACGTTGAGAGAGACAACATTGTAAGAAATCCGCTGCGCGGCGCCACGTTACAGGTAACGGCGAATATCACGCGGCGCGTCGCAAATAACACACTTGTGCGATCACGCAGTGGACACGAGGAAATACCGGCGAAAACGGGTCCTGCCCCGTAAGGGCACGGACGGAGAACACTCTGAGTCGAAATCGCGAGCGAAGAACACGGAGAGTGCGGCAGAACAGATCCTAGATAAAATAGGTCGGATTCGTAGAGCCGTTGGACGATAGTCGAGTAGGCTTTTGTAACGTCGTAAATTAAGAGAAAATAAAGGATCGTGATTGATTTAAACAACACAATCGAGTCGTGATAATTATTGAAAGCCTTCTTTGTGTCGTTAATCCTGTTGTGCGAGAGGCAAAGTGCCCTTGACTTTGATATCGGTATCTTTGGTATATTTCTCTTATCGGTTATTATTATCGGGAAGTGCCGGTATTTGAACACAAAAAACAGCTTTGACTTTCACGTGTTATCGAGGTTATTCTGAATGCTGTTGAAGGTCGAAAAATATATCCAACGAGTTGTTCGTCGACGTTAGTTCGAACTGACTAAGAAAATAAAATTTAAATTTGGGTTTAATCTTTCAACATACTTTGAATAGTAACTCTCTCTCTGTCTATCAATGTCTGTGGTAGGATGAGGGCCTACTGTTTCATATCACCTATAACCTGCCATCACCCCTTAATCTCTTTCACTTCTCTTCACTCTCACTATTTTTCTCCACTTTTTCACTACTATTCTATCAATCAGCGAAGACTTCTTTTTCTCCCACTACTTCGCTAGACAAAGATGAGGCTACTATTCAACACCAGCTGTCTCTCTCAACGTTGAAAACATTTTCTTAATATGGCAAAGGTAGGGAACGCGCAGTCTATACATTCTACGTCTATATATGATTACGAACAGATAAGAGAGCACCAGACGCAGGCGCATACACGCGCACGCGCAAGCGCATACACACGCACACGCACGCACGCACGCACGCACGCACGCACGCACGCACGCACGCACGCACGCGAAAGAGATGTAAATCAGACAGCGTAACCTCTATGTGATACATCTTGAGTAATGCTACTGCTAGCGGTACTGTAGTTTTTAATCCTTATTACTCGAAAAGTATTGATTAGAAAAAAGATTGATTTTATTAAAATGTTTTAGAAAGATCTCGAGATAAGCTATAAGAATATGCAATGAAATATGTGGAGTTTTATTTAAGAAAGTGATGGTGATCGTTACGTGATCTTCAACTCTCCAAGGTCAAACCAATAGCACCATTTTGTGTCCCTCTTCAAATCATACAACTTTTGTCTGAAACATTATTTTCCAAAATATACTGTTTAAAAGATATTTCAGAGCGTCAATTAAAATGAAATAAATTAAATTCAAATCGGGTTTTTTGGGCCATTTTGCAAGATGTTATGCAGAGAATGTGCTTGAATACAGGGACTTATACCGGTATGCAAAATACCGGTATTTTACCGATATTTTTGGGTAATGCTATGAAAACCCTTATGCAAACCGAAATGCAGATATACCGGTATGACGTCATACCGGTATACGATAATACCGGTATATTTACCCATATTTACCTATATTTACCGATAATTTTTTTGTGATTTTTTAAAAGTAATATCTTAAAACTATAAGTGTTGTCATTATGTTGATAATACTTTTTAATAATAACACATCAGTAGACAATCAAACACATTAAGCGATTGATATTATATTAAGAAACTAACAGAAGACGATTTTTACAATTTATATATAAATTTGTCCAATACGAAAACATGGGCCAGAGAAAAGCAAATTTTGTACACGAGTA
>NW_018021708.1:20411-31209 GCF_002006095.1 Pseudomyrmex gracilis
TCTCTCTCTCTCTCTCTCTCTCTCTCTCTCTCTCTCTCTCTCTCTCTCTTACAATAAGAGCGGTGGGGGACTAATATTCTCTTTAAGCGCATAGACATATAAATCTATGCTTAGGCGTAAAAGACCATTATTTTTTATTTGTGTGCTCGAGAAGTTATAAAGATTCGAGTCTTGTATGAATATAATTTTTTTATTATTTTATTTATGTTTTTAAAGAGAAACAACAGTTGGTTACATTGAAGCATAAACAATTGTTGTTAATTAAAGATAGCTTAATTTAGAGAAAATTTAAGTTAAAAAATATGTTAAATTAAATTCTATAGAAGTATAAAGTAAAGTACATTATAAAAAGGTCTGCGAATTGTTAGCGTTAATTGTTAGCGTCTGCCAAGTCTCTCAACAAGTCTATACATGTTACATGCATGCTATTACCTCTCACTATCACTCTCTCTCAACTGACTCTCGGACGTCTATCTTCGTTGCTCTCGGCCTGCCGCGGCCATCAATCAACTCACTGCTAGAAAAGAAGAGAACTACTCCAAGACCATTTCTGTCTCTTTTAACGAAGTTTCAGCTCCTCGTATACAAATGTTTCGTCTATTATATAAGTCTATGGTATATACACACACATACATATATACAGGGTGTCCCAGAATTGGTGTAACATCTCTCGTTGACAGGTAGAAGAAGTAAAACTAAGCCGATAAGTCCTATATCATTTTGCTAGATTCGCAAGAATTACCGAGATCTTAATTAACAAATATCAGCGAATAAGCATGCATCGGGCTGTCTTACGCGCGTAAAATAGTCCGGCGCGCTTCGCGCGCTTACGGTGTTACCCGTAGCAACATATGGGAGGAGCTAATAAAACAGCATATACTATAACATACACATATTAAAATATAATTGTGCGAAGCGCGCTGGGCTATTCTACGCGCGTAAGACAGCCCGATGCACGCTTATTCGCGGATCTTTGTTAATTAAGATCTCGGTAATTATTGCGAATCTAGCAAAATGATATAGAACTTATCGACTCAGTTTTACTCCTTCTACCTGTCTACAAGAGATGTTACACCAATTCTGGGACACCCTGTATATTCACATATATCGCCCCAATTATATCGACAAACAAGATAAAATCTTAAACAGAACGTTTTTTGATGCTAAGAATTTTTGGAGTACATGCAACTTCGTTCCGTGAGCGCAATTTCGCAGTCGACAGCGAGTTACCTTAGCGCAGAATGTGATAATGAGGCGACCAAAACTATACTATTTAATTTATAGAATTATTAAAGAGGACGCATAGAGGGAAAACGCTGCAAGTAGTAGTCTGACTCAAAATCGTTGTTTCGTATACAAAAACGCGCAGCCATTCCGGAAAGTAAGAAACCTCGAGTTTGCGGCAACGGCAGCGGACAGTGCGGAACATTGTAGCATCGGCTTTCTTGCAACAGCCTGGCGCGCGGCGTCGAATACTGTGGTGGCCGTCGAATCGCCACGTAGGGAGTATACTTGTCGGCCGCGTAACAGCCGAGATTAATTATGTGCGAGATGAAATTCCACGACCACGAGACGTGACAATTGAGAACGGCCCGTCGCTTCCACTCACCTCGGAAATCAACCGCGGAGGAGTCTAGCGAGTTTAGAGTTCCAGGAACCCAACTGCGCGTTTCCTTCTCTCGCTTTCTGTGTGACCCTCTCACGCTCAACTTTGCTACGGAGATTAAATTAGCCGGAAACGTTCGAAACAGTCGACAAATGGTAAATTCGACGGGAATCGTGAACGCGACGAAATGAAGCTTTAACACGACTCGTGGCCCAAGTTTCTCTTTAAGTATCATGAATATTCCAGTTTTTTGCGAATGCGACGTTGAACAAGAGATAGGATAGCCGAAAACCTTTAGGTACTCTTTAAATTTTCTTATAGCGGTTAGATATCTTTGTTGTTTTTCTTCGTTAAAAATTGTCATTATTTGAATTATATAGTACAGTTAGTATTTTTATATCTGTAGAGGAGAAAAAGAAATTGCAAAAAAAAAATGAAAAAATATCTTTAATAATTCTGTAAATTATATATCTTAATAATTCTATAAATTATTGTAAATAGTATAATTTTTTTTTTTTTTTTTGGTCGCCGCTTTCTCTACATTATTGTTTAAATTGATCAAAGAATCTGTTAATCAGAGTAGCGCGCAGTAATCGAGTCCGCTTATAATTTGTAGAGAATTTACGCAAACAATATTGTTAAACGTTCGCCATTCGAAGGCCACGGAGAAGAGCAACATTGTCGAAACGAGTGTTTGAATACTTAAGATAATAAATAATATGTATGTATAATGAAATAAAATTTTACTGATAGTATCTTTCATTAACATAAATATGCGATAACGTTGACTTCACGAAATATTCAAAGTAACAAGCGCCGAACGCGACCGGGAGAGATTATTGGTCGGAACAAACTTTTGCCTCGGAAATGAATGGCTCCACTAATGTTCGAAAAAAAACGACGTTTCTTTTTCGAACATTAGTTTATTGAAACGGCGTTGTTTGCCATTTACTGATAATATAAATATAAAAAATACATATGTGATCGTGCGCTCTAGTTCACACAATCGTGTAAAATATACTGTTGAAAGTGGAAATATTTATCAAGAAAAGAGAATGCTACTGTCTTAAAACCAATCCTTTGTCGAATAAAAGACCGTTGTAGATAAACAAACGCGTTCGCGCCTTTTTTGTTATCTTATTTTGATACATATATTGTTACGTCCTGAAGACTCCACGGCCCTTTTTCTTTGCAAAGCGACACGCCAACATACGATAAAATTTCTTTTTTGAGAAGTAACAAATAATTCGAACAAAGTTCGAGAGAAACTCGGACTTCAAAAACCGAAGGAGCGCAAACAGAAATCATATCGGCGCCTAAAAACATAAACCGCGGCTAGCAATAAGACAATAAAAATTGAAACAATAGCGAGGTAAAAGAAAAATTTCTACTTTAAGCATTACCGGAACAGTTCTCCAAACAAAACTTAATTATCTCTGAGAGTTGAAAAATTTAGAACTTATTAAAAATGATTTGATGCATTTATGGTTTTTTCGACTCTAAGAGCTAGTCCATACGCCAGTCTGTGTACAAGTATATTAGAAAGTAGGAAAGGGAGAGGAGAAGATCCTAAGATTTCTTTTGCGCAGATCGATAATTGCACCGGTTTGCCTAAATCCCGTTTGCACAGAAACCTTATTTCACAGATCCCGTTTACACATGAACTATATTGCACAGATCTCGAGCCAGTTAAGGCAAGACCGGAATTAGTTCAGCGACAGATTCAGTTGTGTTCAGAGAGAGTAATGACGGTGTATTTGAACATCGGTTGGGATAAAGTTAATGATCGTCTACAGCCTAATTATTAAAAATTTTGTTGAATCTACATGAGCTGACTGTTAACGTAGTCCCGGCCTTAACTGGCTGGACTAGCCCAGGTCTTGCCTTTGCTGGTTAGACAAGTCTGAGATTTGACTAAAATTTGGAATGACCTTAGAAGTTATTTTGACCCCATAACATAACAATGCAAAAATATTCCTTTCTTCCCATTTCTAGAGTCAAAAATAGGTCTTTATTCAAAAAAATTATTTTGACTTTGGGGTAGCCTTGAAATGGAATCTCAAGGTCAAGATCACCATCAAGTGGCTCTATCTAAACCTAGTAACTATCGTAATTAATCGTTTTTTTAAACGTGCGTAAGTACAGAGATTTAAATTAAAAGTGTATTTGACCTTGGAATGACTTCTGGGATCACTTTGACTCACGACATGATCACTTATTTAAACGTAAAATTTATTGTTCTTTTTATTTCCAGGGTCAAAAACAGAGATTTCCATTTAAAAAAAAAATAAAATTGATCTCCAAATGACCCTAAAAATTGAGGTCAAGGTCAAATTTAAGGTCATCAATGAATGGCTCCCTCTGAACCATACAACTTTTGTTTAGAACATTTTTTTTAAAAACAAGTTCTTGAGAACATCTTTCAGTGCGTCATTTAAAATGGGTGACCCTGTATATATAAGGATGTCCCATTTTAACTTACAAGGGGAGTATACACCCTTCGGGTCACCGATTTTGACGAAACTTCGTAGGAATGTAGTATGGATAAAGAAGCAATAAATGGTATTCGAAGACGACGCACCTCTCAAGCGTTTAGAAGAAATTGTGATTTGAAATTTAGTACGTACTATAAATAGAGTTCCAAAAAGAGATTTATCGAAGTGGCGGCGTGGCACAGTAGACAAGGCGCCGCGCTAGTACTCCGCGGGTCGTCGCATGTTCGCGTCCTGCTGGTTTTGGATTTTTTTTTTACGTTTGCTGCTTTTACTTTTTCTTCTTGTTTACACACACAAGCACGTTTTGTATACTATTACTATATATACAATTCTAATATTTGCATTGTTTATTTTGTTTATTTCACGTACACAAAAATAAAACAAGTGTGAATGTTTATGTATATCTTAAATATTTTCCGCTGTAATAGTATACAAAACGTGCTTGTGTGTGTAAACAAGAAGAAAAAGTAGAAGCAGCAAACGTAAAAAGAAATCCAAAACCAGCAAGACGCGAACATGCGACCCGCGGAGTACTAGCGCGGCGCCTTGTCCACTGTGCCACGCCGCCACTTCTGGAAACTTCTTTTTGGAACTCTGCTTATGGTACGTACTAAATTTCAAATTGCGATTTCTTCTAAACGCTTGAGAGGTGCGTCGTCTTCGAATACCATTTATTGCTTCTCCATCCATACTACATTCCTACGAAGTTTCGTCAAAATCGGTGACCCGAAGAGTGTATACTCTCTTTGTTAGACATCAAAATATCTGGAAAACAATAAATTTTCGAGAAAAATATTTCAAATAAAACTTGTAGAAAAAATATTTAACGCATTGGCTTTTAATGCCAATTGGCGATTAAATTTTGTAAGTTAGTTTTAAACTATATCTGCCGTTATTTTTACTTGTTAGTTAATTTGGAAAACACTGTAAACAAAAAGTTTGAAAACAGCCATCAGATAAGCTGCTTAGATATCACATTTTGAGTTTGAGGTTGACTTTGGGCCTAATAAGGCCCAGGTTAATTTTTTTTTAATAGAAATACCAATGTTTTATTAAAACTTCGTAATCTATTAAAAAAAATAAGGAAATTTTGTTTCTGATCATTTTTCCCTAAAACTCCTTCAACAGACACAAAGTTCTTATTTCATCATCATTGACCGGATTCATTGACCGGATTCATTGACCGGATCTTTTGATCTTGCTTTTATTTACCAGTATGTGTTTTAAAATAAAAGAAAGAGAGATTGATGGATCTTTATTTAGTTTTCTCAGCTATTTTAAATACAATTTTAACAAACATTTGATTCAACGTATGTTTTCAATATTCTTTTAAATAGTTTTAAACAGTCTTTTAAACAGTCTTTCGGTACTTTTTATTTCCGCTGGTAAGACCAAAATTATATATTTTTATTCCTTCATAAAACATACTTTTTTATGCGTTCCATGTTTTTCTAAATTTTATTTTAATATCTGCAACTTGTCTCGTTTCTCTTTCATTGTTTACCATTTTTATAACCTAACCTACCCTAACCTATCTCTTAATAATAACTTATTTCTTAAAATCTTAAAAATAAATATACATATACGTTATAATATAATCTTTGTTTTATAGATAAAAACTGTAATGTTTCCCATGTTTGTTCTACTTCTAGTATATCTATCATACTGTAGAATTACTCTTATAGCCTGGTTTTGTGCTTTCTGCAACTGACTTAAATGTGTTTCACTCATATTTATTAATAGTGTCGCACAATATTCGAAGTGTGGCGCTATGATTTTATTGTACATGATACATCTAGTAAACGCTGATATAAATGACTTATTCTATTTAAAAAACTTGTTTTTTCGTCTATTTTCTTTAATATATAATCACAACCCTTATAGAAATTTATTACTGCCGTAGTCAAAATAATACTTATTTTGAGTAATTAAAGCACTGTAATTCATCACACAGTAATTTTGAGTATTAAGATCACTGCTGAATTACTCAAACTTTAGTCACACTAGTAATAAATTTCTGCAAGAAAATAAACTTTAAATCATAGTGTTACGTCCTGGCCCATGGATACGGTCGGGCTGTGGTGTGACGCAACAGTAAACGCGTCGTTTTTCATATCTCTCTTTACAGTGGACACGGAAGTCTCGCTGTGACAGAGTCGAGCGAGTTTGTTTATATTCGTCGACAGGTCAACGGCGTACGCCGATCTTACTCTGTCTAACGAACACTCGCTCGTTGGTCCCTTTTTAGGTCTGAGACGCAAATCTCATTTACCAAGGACGGGATCTGGCGATTTTAACTAGGAAGTGAGAGTGGGTTATACGGAAAGAAGGATAACAAAGAATAATTCTTTAGTTTGACTCTACATATTACAAAGTAGTTATATTTATTGAAAAATCGAAATCAATGAATTAATAACAGACATGCAGAAATTAATACAATAAAGGAGCAAATAATCGTTTCGTACAATGTAATCTACACGCTAGAACGCGAGTGTGAGAGAGAAAGAGAGAGAGTGCGAGTTCTTTAGTGTAGCCAGCCTCTCAACCCATGTTTATACAATTTAAATCATCTTAGAGATTTGTATCTTGATAAATTCGGTTTTGTTTCATTTCTTAGATTCCGATAGATTTAATAATAGGAAGAAATTTGAATGTGTCATGATTCTACAAATGATATTCGGAGATAAGCGAGTTTTGTTTGTTTCCGTGATTTAGAAAGGAAAAAGAAATAATTCGGACGCCACCCGAGACGGTCACACACCGCGAGTAGCCCTTCCGAAGATTTCGGCTGCCACCCAAGACAGATACACACCGCGAGTAGCCCTTCCGAAAAATTTGACTGCCACCCGAGACGGCTATACACCGCGAGTAGCTCTTCCAAAATTTCGGCTGCCACCCAAGACGGTTGCACATCGCGAGTAGCCCTTCCGATAATTCGGACGCCACCTAAGACAGCTATATACCGCGAGTAGCCCTTCCGATAATTCGGACGCCACCTAAGACGGCTATATACCGCGAATAGCCCTTCCAATAATTCGGACGCCACCCAAGACGGCTATATACCGCGAGTAGCCTTTCCGATTAAACCGAATTTTTGAGTGTGTCTATGTATTTGTTTATTTTGAATGTTTCTTGATTTCTCCGAAAATCAGTCGCAAAATCGGAAGGTAGGTACGCGAACAGTGGAACCTCCGAATAAAAGTAATTACAATGTGGACTTACTATTTGCTGCGGACCAGTGATGTTGATTAATAAAAGGTTCTAGGCTGTTGTGGCGTAGTAGTTCACTCTTGGATCTCACATTCTGCACTCACTGTCACTCACTCGCTGTGATGCTTCTAAAATCTGCGGCACTAACTAGATACGCGGCGCGGTTCTTTTTCTCCGGTTCCGATTCCGAGAGCCCTAGCTTATATACCATTTTGAGTAAGCGAGGACTCTCCCAATCGGGAACTCAGTTGAGCTTTGCTGGTTCCTATTTGTTAATTAGTCGGTTGGGCGACTTCCGAGATCGCCAATCGGCGACGATCTCTCGCTTTGGTCGCCTCGTCCGATTTTTCGAGGAAGAAAAAAGGGAGAGTGTTGTCTTTTCGACAACGCCGCATAGACCCTTCGATATTTATCGAGTGATAAACCTTTTTTATGTAATTGCTCGTGGCGACGGATCTTTACTTGCGCCGGCTGTCCTAAATTTTATAGGATGTATTTCTTTGACCCGGAGATAACCGGGTTTATTTGGAAAGTTGCTCGGGATGTTTAGACAATAATAAAAGTTTCTGTTTGCTATTGTCTGCGAAGGAATTTTTAAGATCGTTGCTAGGCTCGGTTTATTGTTTTCGGGCGTCGACACGATTTCTATTTGCGCGCCTATCGCGTCAAAGTCCGAGTCCGTTCGCGTTATTTATTGAGAAAAAAAAAGGAATTTATTGTATGTTGGCGCGTTATGTTGCAAGAAAAAGGGGCCCGTGGAGTCCCCAGGACGTAACAATAGTTTGTGATCAATAATTGTATTCAGATACTTAAAAATTATAAAATTAAAAATATCTAATAATTATAAAATTAAAATTATATCTAAAAATATCTAGATTTCTAATAATTGTATCTAGATATTTCATAGTTTCACGCTTTATCACAATACCATTTAAACATTTCAGTGTAATATTACCTCTTAATTTTTTCTTATACTTTTACTCATTATATATTTCGTCTTTTTTGCATTCATTTTTAATTTATTTATATTCATCCATTAGTTGACTACATTAAATGCTATATTTACTTTTTTCTCTAGATCCGCTACTTTCTTTATTTACCTATATTAGCGTATCATCAGCAAACATTTTTATACTGCATTCTTCTGGACAAAAACAAATTTTGATTATATTTTAATTATATGTATACTATAAATTATATTTTAATTATATGTATACTATAAATAACAGAGATTCTAGTACCGACCCTTATGGTACTCTATATTCTGTTGTCAGTAATCTAGATCACTTATGATTAGATCGCATCTGCTCTTTCCTATTATTTAGATACGATTTGAGCCATTCTAAGATCACTTCTTTAATTCCTTCTTGATACAACTTTCTTAATAATCTCTCTCTGTCTATTGTCTTGACGCTCTCTCAAAAATCTTATGAAAATTACCTCTACCATTTTTTCTGTACTTACTGTCAGTTTCTATTCGTTAATGACAGTTTGAATCGCTGTTTCGCACGGATTATGTTTTCTAAATCCCGACCGATGTTTTGTTATAATAGCGTTAGTTTCTAATTACATTTCAAGCTGCTCTTTTACCACTAATTCTAACATTTTCTTAAATATTGGTAATATAGTAAACGGCCTGTATTCGCTTGCTTTTTTCGCTTTTTCTATCTTTAGAATCGGTATTATCGTAGAGGTTTTCCAACTTTTCGGACAGCAATCACCTCTCATAAAATTATTTATTATATCCATAAATTCCTCTTTCATTACGTAAAAAGCTGCTTTTAATATAGCTATTTATTCTCTAGTGCTAGTTATTCTTTCATCAGTATCTTTCTTTTTTGGCAGTCCCCTAACAACTTTCTTTAACTAATCTAACCTAACCTAACCTAATCTAATCTAATCATCTTAAAAGTTTCCATAATTCCAAAGTAACAATTGAAAAACGCTTGTGTTGTAAAATTAAATTGAAAAATTAAGATCAATGTTGAACAAAATCAGAATTTTAATAATAAAAGAATTTACATAAAAGAACGCAAAATATTCCGAACTCTCATTGGAGTCTTCCAAAAAATTTTAACTTGGATAACTATCAATCGCCACTCTTTTCATTTTGCATTATACTCTTTTACTGTGACTGCTTCTTGCTATTTATATCTTTTGTTACTATTATTGATTCCCACACAGATATCTATCCATCCAGACATCCATTAGACATCTATTAGATGTCGCATGGAGCTGTGGACGTCTAATAGAAGTCTAATGGAGTTTTTGTTCTGTGTGGGATGTTGCGACTGAAGAAGACTTCAATGAGAGTTCAAAATATTTTGCGTTCTTTTATGTAAATTCTTTTATTATTAAAATTCTGATTTCGCTCGACATTGACCTTGATTTTTCCATAATTAATCATTTGTTTCCATAATTCTTTTGTCCTCGATAACATAAATAATTTTCTTACGCGATTAATACTTTTTATATTGCATCTTTCAGTATTACCTAAAATTTCAAAATCTAATACTTTCTACTTTTTTTATACTTACTAGCTTGCCTTTAAGTATTTTTTTTCAAGGTTTTCCACATAGTCGTAGGATTTTAGCCACGCGTGATCAGTAATTTTAAGTTTGTGAATTACTTGTATTTCTAATTTATCATTATTAGGGAAGATTAAACCTATAATTTGTCTTTCGTGATTCTCAGTTTATTAGCGCTGAGCTTAGATATGTTTCATATCTAAACTCAACATTGTCGTTTGCAGCTTCTTTGCATAAAACAAATCTATCATAAGATCTATATTGAAGTCTCCAATTACCATGTATTTTTTCCTTTTATTATTAACTCTCCTTTATTATATCTTCTTGAAATTCTCTCTCCAGAAAGAGAGAGAGAGAAAGAGAGAGAGAAAGAGAGAGAGAGAGAGAGAGAGAGAGAGAGAGAGAGAGATACAATAGTACTTTTGGTAAAGAGAACATTAATAAGCAGTATTACTCTTTTTGCTAACACTATTTTTATCTCTAATATTTTTTAAATACACAACTGGATTGGAGCTTTATTAAAATGTCATATAAAGCGAAGTGCTTTCCTACAGAAGTTCTCTTTACACGATTAGTTTAGTAGCATTTTTTTTACGCTGTTATTAAGCATAACCTTTTAAATTTACGATAAAAATCCGGTGTGCGAAAAAAATTTCCGAAGAAGCTGGAAAAAGTCCTAAGCACTCTCGCTGATTCGGTTCTATTTTTTTAGCGTTCATCACGCGCTATATTATAAATGTGATTTTTTAAAATATTCTACACGAAATTTTGTTTGACGAGATGCGCACCCTTATCGCGCATTCCAGCATTTCAGCTTTTGGTAATTATGCAGTTATACGGACTATTTTCCGATCTCAACAATTTTGACATATGTTATCAAGGTCACCTCCCTGAATAATAATATGAAGGTTTTAGCCGTCGCTCATTGTTTATAAAAAACTTATGAACAAAAAAAGTTT
>NW_018021708.1:31764-36933 GCF_002006095.1 Pseudomyrmex gracilis
AACTTTTTTTGTTCATAACTTTTTTATAAACAATGAGCGACGGATAAAACCTTCATATTATTATTCAGAGAGGTGACCTTGATAACATATGTCAAAATTGTTGAGATCGGAAAATAGTCCGTATAACTGCATAATTACCCAGCTTTTTTCTGGTCACTGTAAATCCGCATTCCATTGCGTCGCTAACGCTCTGTTAACGTAACGCGTAGCATCTCGCAACGATGTTTACTTTCCATCAGGGAGTCGAAGCGTCTGGCATTCGTTATTCCGTTCGCGAGACAGTTTCCAATTTCCGAGGCTAGAGTCATGGCCGCTTCTCACATGTCCTCCTGATTTTGTCTCCATCTCGCACATCTCGTGACATCGTAGCGGCATGTATATATATATACTCGCACGATGATTAACCAATCCAGGCTATTTCGTGAGTGGTACGTGCAAATGGAAAGAAGAAAGTGCGAAATGCGAATTAACAAAGCAACTTCTTCTGATTGCGCTAGTTCCACAGCGTAGCCGCATTTTCTTCTCGCATTGTTCTTCAAAATAAATAATTCAAAAGAATCTCTCCCGGTGCTACCTTTCGTGACCTCGTTTTCCCCTGCTGCTCCCTAAACAACTAGATCGCAGATGCCACATTCTACAATTTCTTTGTATCTTAGAGTCTGCGTTTGTTTTCTCGTTTGTTCTTTCGCAGACTTCGGCATAGCTTCTGTACAAACCATTTTATTCCTTACACAAGTCCTTGGCATACCTAAATGTACGTGTAAAGCGCTGTCTGAGTGCTGTTTTGATTTGTTTTCGTGTTCCAGTATATGATACGCGTTTTCCTCGTGAATCACTTCATCGCATCGGAGTCTTGTTTTGGCTCCAATTCGACGAAAATTCATAAGAACTCGAACATCTCGAGTCAAACAGGATTTGAAAGTTATAGGTGAATCAAACGTGACTTGTCTTGAAATATAATTATACAGTCGAACCTCGATAACTCGCATCTCAATAGAAGAGCTAAAATCGTTCAGTTGTAGAGGTTTCGACTTATCGAAGTTCGTTTTTCTTTTCCGCGGAACGCAAGGGAATAAACAAAATTTTTGTTCTATAGAGGTTTTCGAGTTATAGAGGTTCGAGTTATCGAGATTTGACTGTATATATGTCTTATACGTAAATTTATTACAAAATAGGATGTAAATCGTACACCGTGACATTGTACAATCATTTGCAGTCGTTATTTACGTCGTTTCCGGCGATCAATCGCGCGAGAAATCGCACATGTTATATTGTGTACATTTCGCGCACAGCGCGAGCCAAATGGGCACGTAATGCGTTTAATAGTAGAGCAGGACACTTGCTTTAGAGGATTTCCTTTACTTATTAGCTGATATATGCCATCCTATATTACAAGGTATGGTAGTTTTAATTACTTCCTGGTGTTCTTTGATATACTACGCCGTACGGGAACATCTTTGAACAAGAAATATAAGCGCGGCGGTACTGGCTACGGAAATACGACACGGAGCGCATTGGATTGTCTTCCGTGAAAAACACAGCAGACTGTACAACTCTAAAATCTACAAGCTGTAAAATAGCTGTAAAACGGCTGCGAAATGAAAAAGAATTCGACGTATACTAAGTGTAAGTAGTTTTTTGTGTGCGCGCGTACATTTATTCATTTAATATTGAGCGCATCGCGGCACATATATAATGCGCATGTTTAACACAAATTCTGAAGAGCTAAAAGAGAGACTTTGCGATGCCGTTTCTGATAATGTGTAAATAATATAATGCGAAAGTGGATCGTTGCGCGGAGAAAGGCGTTGCAATTTAATGTTCTTTATCATTATTTATATATTAAGACGCTTTCTCGAACGAAAAACACGACTAAGGTCGCTTAAAGGCAAGGCGCGCGCGATACAGTTTTCAGTGAGCGAGTATCATTGTGTTAAAAGCGTTACAGATTAATTTTTCACTATTTCTCTTTCGAGTTTTTGTCTTATATTGCTCGCAGTCCATTGTCGTGAGTAAGGCGATACAATTGATTAGAAGAGATGCAATTATTTTTCTTCATGTCGTATCTAATACGCTCAACATCCGAATAAATGTTATTTAAATAATGAATAACGGGCTCTCGAACCAATTACAGGATGTTATGCATTAATTATAAATCTCTTACAAGTAAGAGTTAATCCAAACGTTTCAACTTTATTATTAAGTCATCATCAGTGGATATCAAATCTTACAAAACTATATACAACATTTCTTTGTTACACATGATTATAGTCCACTATCACCTGTATGTGTGTGTTCGTGTGTCACATGTGTGTCGAGACTGTGTGAGATGATCTGTACAATGTTGTGCGAATCTCTATTTTTGAACAACTAGTTTCAAGTTGTTCAAAAATAGAGATTCGCACAACATTGTACAGATCATCTCACACAGTCTCGACACACATGTGACACACGAACACACACATACAGGTGATAGTGGACTATAATCATGTGTAACAAAGAAATGTTGTATATAGTTTTGTAAGATTTGATATCCACTGATGATGACTTAATAATAAAGTTGAAACGTTTGGATTAACTCTTACTTGTAAGAGATTTATAATTAATGCATAACATCCTGCAATTGGTTCGAGAGCCCGTTATTCATTATTCAAAATTTTCGTTGCGAACCCGAGGACACCTCAACACACAGTTAAATGTTATTTAATAATCTTACGAGCGTAAGGCGCCTTTCTTTTGTATGTCGAATATTCAATGGCTCGGTGTATAATTTAGACGTCAGATTGCGTTTTTGAGGAATAATATGAGAAAAGACGGTTGTGGCATCGCAAAAAGTGCATCTTCCCATCGCATTTATTTCGCCGCTTCGTCGCTGTATACGCTTCAGCAGTAGCTCGAGTGGAGCCGCCATGTGGCCGAATTTAACATTAATTGTGCGCAGTTAGATCCTGAGTTACATTAGGAGTACACAGAAAATGAGCTCCAAAGTTGTAAAAAATAAGAAATCTGCACGTACTTGTTGCATTGTGGGGTGTACATCTCGTGACTCAAAAAATCCGGAATTAAGTTTTTACTCGTTTCCTGGAAAATCATGGGAACGTGAACGTAAAAAAAAATGGATTACTGCAGTTCGTCGATTGACGTAAGTACAACCTAAATTTTATTTGTATTTGATTACATCGAAATAATATGCATAAGAAATTTACTTCAATTATTATCTAGATTGTTATGAATTTATCTATTATTATGTCTTAATCTCAGGGTAGACGGTAAAACGTGGGAGCCAACAAAACATTCACGAATTTGCAGCCTACACTTCGAGGGGGGTAAAAGATCAGAAGATCCCAGACAGACTGCGTATATTCCAACAATTTTTCCTAACATTTACCGACGGAAGTCTATCAAAAATGCTCTGAGATTGGAGAGACTGCAAAGAAGAAATCAGAAGTCGGAAGCAAAGAGTAAATAAAGTGCTTTTTTAAATATTTGTTTTACGTAGAAAATAACTATCCAAGTGAGCCTATTTTTCCTGATTCTAGGAGATGGAACTGCTTTATTTCAATGTAGCTCATCTGAAGCAGCAATGACTGACGTTTTTCTGAGTGTCCACAGTGTCGAGGTACAAACGGAATTAGATTACAGTTGTCCCGATAATGTATCAACAATGTATTGTTGGCAAAATTCAGCAACTAATGAAGTATCAACACAAATAAGTATCGCGGTTAAAAATTCCGCAAAATCTGTGAAAAAAGTGATAGTAATTGCTCCGAAATCAACAGAAACAAAGACCGTCAAAGTAGGGNCTGATCATAATCTGACCCTAGGATTTTTAGGCTTTGATGATGTAAAATCCGATTCAAACATGAAGCAGATTGCCGGAGTCACACTGTCAGCTTTTTTAATTCTTTTAGAGTTCATAAAACCTCAGAAAGATGGGCAACCCAAGTACTATAAAGTACTTAATGCTCAAAATCGATTATTATTATTTTTGATGAAAATGAAGCTGGGCTTAACTTTTGGAGCAGTGGCAATTTTTTTTCGAATTTCTGCATCGAGTGCATCTAATATTTTTTTTAGTGTTTTAGATACTTTATATACAAATACGAAAACCTNGATATTTTGGCCAAGCAAAGAGGCTACTAAATTCTCATTGCCGTTGGCATTCAAAAATTATCCAAATTGTCGTGCGATTATAGATTGTACAGAAATTCGAACAGACACACCACCTTCAGTGGAAAAGCGAGCATTGATGTATTNAACTTATAAATCAGGTTTTACTGTTAAATATTTAGCAGCAATAAGCCCATCGGGAAAAATAATTTTTATATCGAAAGGTTACGGTGGTAGATCGACAGATGGTTTCATTGTTGTGGACTCTGGATTTGTTAACCTTTTCGCTCCGGGACTGGTCCATATATGGACCAGCAAGAAAAGCGAACGTAATAGATGTTTATAAGGTCAATTTAATGCACTAAATTTAGGAAAAAAATTGAAAAAAATCCTGGTTACTTCTTTGACCTTCAAAATTAACTTTGAAGGGGAGGGGGTAGCAGGTTCTTATTAACTTTTTCAGCTAAAATGCGAGGTCAATTTTAAAGAAAAAATCCCCGGAGCGAAAAGGTTAATTTAATTGAACCAGGTGACGAAATCATGGCCGACAAAGGATTTCCTACAATAAAAACAGAGCTCTTTAAACGTCAGTGCGTTCTAGTTATGCCACCATTTGCGCATAATCCACAGTTTTCGAAAGAAGAAGTTTTAGAGGGATATGCTATAGCCAGTGTTCGAATTCACATAGAGCAGGCTAGAGTCCCTGGAAATAAGAGTCTGGCCAATGTTTAATCTGAAACAAAATGGCGTCGATAATTACTATATATATCGTATTCTATATCGTATAAGGCCGATTTCCTTATATCTCCCGATAGCTATTCTTTAAAGAAATATATAAAAACATATATTGTATCTTATCTAAAACTTATTCAGAAGTGGAGAAATTGGACATAAAACCTATAATAGAAAAATAGGTATGTACAGACACTGTGCAACAAAAAATGACATTCTAACCTTCTGTTAACAATTTGATAGAATAATTGCAAATTTATTTATGTGTTTGTTTTGCAGAAAATGACTGGTTGTTGCGTAGTTGGCTGTTTTAATTTGTTAATATTA
>NW_018021709.1:0-1536 GCF_002006095.1 Pseudomyrmex gracilis
AAAAATAAACATAAAACATTGCTTGCTTTTTCTTTTCCTCTTTATATATGTAAATTTATTTACTTAATTATACAAACACATAAACATAAACATATGAAACAGATACAGACAAAACCACAGATACAAACACACAGACAGATATAAACATATGTATATGTTAAATATAGTGTACGCAACCTTGACAGGTTTAACTAAAACATTATTTATTTAAACGCTTTTTGTGAATCACAAAATGATATAAATATGTAAACGTAAACTTTTTGTTGTTAGAGAAAATAACTACGCAAAATTTATCATTAGATATTGTTGTCCAAGTCCTGGATTACAAAGTTGTGTCAGAATATAACAAATGTTAAGGTATTTTCTATACATTAAATAATGAAAATCTAGCATGTGGTAAGACACAACTCTGTGCAAGATAAATGAAAAAATTACTGTTGTTCGTATAAGTTACATCGTAACTTATAAAAAAAAGATCAGATGATATAAGTTATATGCAGGTTACTACCAATTAAAACTCAATCGAATTCCGCGGCTACGGCCACGACCTCCACGACCACCACGGCCACCGCGATTTTGATAATATTGATACTGTTGTGTATTTTTTTCGGCTCGCATTATTCTTTTTTCTGCAAAATAAACATACATATGTAGATACAAACTAAATAAATAAATTATATATATTATAAAGTGGAACAGGAAAAGCAAGAAAGAGAGAGGAAGAGAGAGCGAGAGAAAGAAAGATATGAATATCATTTTTACGTTTTTTTATATCATGAGACTCTTCTTGTAAAGTTTGGTCGTCATTTCCATAGAAAGTATCTTTCTTTTCTGAAACAAAAAAATACATAGACAGAAAAATTTATTTTATCTTACATATTATGGTTTTGATAAGCAACATATATTATGTCATTTGCTCTTTGTTATTCTCATGTTTACATATAAGAAAGATATCTTTTCAATGTATAGATATAAAAAGCATATGTAGGAATGTATATGATTGAAAAAGAATTTAAATTTCTTGTATGTGATCATAAGAGTAAGAGTCAGAGACCAACTGTGAAGATGTAGAAAGAGAGAAAAAGAGAGAGAGAGAGAGAGTAGGAAAGAAAGAAACAAAGAGAAAGAGAGCAAGAGAGAATGAAAAAAAAGATAAAGAGAGAGAGTTAGAGAGAAAGAGAGAGAGAAAGAGACTAGTATGTATGAAAGACACTGTTATTACCTGTGTGTTTTAGATGAGATGTACTTGGTTTTGATGTACCTGGGTGATCGTCTTGATTGTCTACTTGTGTTTCTTCTGCAAAAATAATGTGCAAATATTTATATACACGTTTGCGTGCGTGCGTGCGCGCGTCTTTGTGTGTACGTGTATTATGCATGTAAACGAAAAAAGTATATAAGAGACATTAAAGTACTTACTTATAATTTTTTGTAATTCTTTTAATTCATTTTTCAACTGTCTGATTTCTTGCTTTAATTTCTTATTTTCTTCTATATTTACTGTTTCCAGGTTTATTTGTTCTTCGAAGTCTTTTT
>NW_018021709.1:2181-4618 GCF_002006095.1 Pseudomyrmex gracilis
AATTTTGAAGGACCTTTGCACACATTTAAGGGAGCTTATTAGATAAATTTACATTTTCCGTTGCGACGCACAAACGTTTTATAGGAGTGAAATCATCTCTTAGGATGCGATCCCATGAAGTGTAATTTTTTGCGTAACGCGTAACACGTAACCAACCAGAGAGATTGTAATCTCTCGTAATCTTTCTGATTGGTTACGCGTTACGCGAAAAATAACAGTGCATGAGATCGCACCCTTATATGCAAGTTTTATCAAATCAGAATTTGCCTACCAATCAGATTAATTCCCTGGTTAATAACCAACCAATTAGATCGCCTAGTTAGTAACTAAATCAAGATGGATTGAACTAAACAACAAACGAACGCGCGCGATAGTTACGTAGATAGATCGGCTGCTTTCCTTTTAGGAGACACAGTCGACACAAGTCGACACAAGAGTCATTCTGTCTGTGTTTCTCGCTGAATACTAAACAAAGACAGAATGACTTTTGCGTCGACTTGTGTCGACTGTGTCTCCTAAACGGAAAGCAGCCATCATCAATGTCGCAGAAAAAAGTGAGTATTATTTCTTATAAATAAATACTGGTTGGCTCATCGTCACCGACAATATATTTCTTATTGTACCTTTGTCAATTAATAACTATTTTATTANTGCAGTTCGAATGGATATGGAGGTAGACAAAAACTTTGAATAAGGCTTCGAGGAATAAATGAACCTGGAAACAGTAAATATAGAAGAAAATAAGAAATTAAAGCAAGAAATCTGACAGTATGAAAAATGGATTAAAACAATTATATAAAAATATAAGTAAGTACTTTAATGTCTGTTATACTTATTTCGTGTACATGCATAATATATATATACACACAAACACGCGCGCGCGCACACACACTCACACTCACACACACACACACTCACACACACACGCACACGCACGCATGCACGCACGCACGCACGCAACGTGTATATAAATAAGAGACTAGTATGTATGAAATACACTGTTATTACCTGTGTGTTTTAGGTTATTACCTGTGTGTTTTAGGTTATTACCTGTGTGTTTTAGGTTTGATGTACTTGGTTTTGATGTACCTGGGTGATCGTCATGATTGTATACTTGTGTTTTTCTGCAAAAAAATAAACAAAACACGTACACGTACGTTTTTTTGTACGTGTATGTACATATAAAGAATCATGTAATGTATCAAGCTTTGAAAACACCTCATTCAATATCTGGTGAGATTAATTATCAGTCATTAAAGGTACATATAATACACAATCTTTTCTATCTTTATGATAAGTTTTTTATTTTTATATATTTCTGTGACTTTGTGTGTGTGTGTGTGTGTGTGTGTGGTTTTTTATAGAAATTATACTTTCACACTTACCTTTTAGTGCAATCAGAAATGCTGTACTTACTAGCTATCCCATAAAATAAGGATACTTGGATATATTCTTATCTTATCTAAAGCACTAGCAGCCTACAAGATCAAGTTGTCAGAAATTATTGCTGCTTAAAGCCAGAACCAGTTCAGTACAAGTAGGTTAAAATACATTGTTTATATTTAGCTTTACAACACAATAGGAACTATTCACATTGCCTATATCTTTAGGTCTCATAGAGCTAAATGGCAAGATCCATCTATTCAATTGGATCTGGCATCGTACAAATTACAATTGGCTTACAATAAAGTGTTCTCAATATTCAAAGACGTTGATGATTACGTCGCTCAAGAATCTGGCATTCATATGACACGGTTAATGTACTTATGCAGAAATTGAATATAGCATTCAAAGAGATTGATATAGCTAAGAGTTTGGCGGAATTTGTCGTTTTGTTGCTGGCAAGATCAGGATTCAAAAATCTCAGAGACGATAACGAACCGGTAATCGATGATATCACGACAAATCAAAGTCCCGATCTACCTCAACTAATCGACTCAGATCCGGAGATTCTTGACGAAGTGTATAAGCAACATATATTACGTTATTTGCTCTTTGTTACTCTCATAATCACATGTGTAAGAAGGAATTTGTACAAAGGTAAAGAGCTTCTGCAAGTTTTATTTTCTCAGCAAATCATCATGTTGATGGATTGATAAAAATAATCATTGTAATACATGTAATTTAAATTTAATGTAACTTGTTTGACAAAGTAACTTGTTTTGTCTTGCACAGAGTCGTATTGAATTGAAAGCAAATANTAGAAATGACAAATATTTGATTTATTGATCAAGATATTATGATATTGATGAAACATGATATTATATAAAAATGTAAAAATGATTTTCATATCTCTCTTTCTCTCGCACTCTCTCTCTCTCTCTTTTTTGCTCTCCCTTTTTCACTTTATAATATATATAATTTATTTATTTAGTTTTTATCTACATATGTATGTTTATTTTGCAGAAATAATGCGAGCCGGAAGAAATAAACAATA
>NW_018021709.1:6148-7489 GCF_002006095.1 Pseudomyrmex gracilis
AATATATGTTGCTTATCAAAACCATAATATGTAAGATAAATAAATAATTCTGTCTATATATATTTTTTTATTGTACAGAAAACAAAGGTATTCTATATGGAAATAACGACCAAACTTTAAAAGAAGAGTCTGAAGATATAAATAAAAATAAACATAAAACATTGCTTGCTTTTTCTTTTCCTCTTTATATATGTAAATTTATTTACTTAATTATACAAACACATAAACATAAACATATAAAACAGATACAGACAGAATAAACATATGTATATGTTAAATATACTGTACACAACCTTGACAGGTTTAACTAAAACATTATTTATTTAAACGTTTTTTGTGAATCACAATAATATAAATATGTAAACCTAAACTTTTTGTTGTTAGAGAAAATAACTACACAAAATTTATCATTAGATATTGTTGTCTAAGTCCTGTATACTTTTTCCGATACAAAGTTGTGTCAGTTTTCTATACATTAAATAATGAAAATCTAGCATGTGGTAAGACACGACTCTGTGCAAGAAAAAATTACTGTTGTTCGTAATAAGTTACATTGTAACCAAAAAAGAAAAAAGCGCGTAAACGCTTATAACCTAATAAACGCACCCATAGGTGCAAATGCACATGTCACACTCGTGTACACACACACGGATCGCGCAAAATTGATCTCTCGTTCGCTCGCTCGTTTGCTTTCATTTCCACTTACTGAGTATCTTCTTTTTCTTCTTTCAACTACTGTAACGACACCATCTCGTAGCAAAAATGTGAACATGTACATTCCTGAGCATCCCACGACGATGAAGACGATTTTTATTCTAGAATTTCACGCAGTTTTTCATAATAATTCCATTACTCCGTTCAGAAACCACAAACAAAAAAACGCACAAATACTTTTTTCTTCACTTTTTCATCGCGAACCGAACGAGCCCAAAAACAAGTCGATCGGTTCAGTCGTTATTAAGAAATAGCTGATTAAAAATTTCCCCTCCACTGAAAAACCTCATTTTCGCGTATATAAGAGGCACGGCGTGCTCGCGCAGTTCGAGCGCCACTTCGTTGCGCGTGAACTTGGCGCGAGGCACTACCGTGCCTCTTGATGTTCAAAATTCGAACATACGACCTAAAAATTAATGACGAGCACGACGCTCTCAGTATGGAGTGTCCAACATTTAAGAGAGCATTGCAAAAAGAGAAGAGGAGAGCTGGCTGGAAGGACACTAAATAGCAACTACAGGAAGATGTGGAGCTAATGCTATATACAAATGCGCAAAGTCTAACGGCGCATAAAGATGAGATACAGCATCAGATTTTGAAGAAAATAAATCCTGCATTCTTAGCACT
>NW_018021709.1:7694-10284 GCF_002006095.1 Pseudomyrmex gracilis
CGACAATGCTAAACTTAGGTATGAAGCAATACGTTAATAAGCCGACAAGAATCACGAAAGACAGTCAGACAATCATTGATTTAATCTTCGCTAATAATGATAGTTTAGAAGTACAGGTAGTTTACGAACCTAAAATTACGGATCAAGCATGGCTTCAAGTTAAATTTGGTGCTAATAGAAGTGAAAATAACTATAGAGAATTTAGCGCTACAAGCTTTAAGGAATTTGATGTAAGTGAATTTACCAGGTTAGTGGCAAATAAATTGCATAACAAACAAGATGTCAGTATGAGAGCGACAAAGCTAGTTGACAGCATAGTAGAAGCGTTAGATGTAGTGGCGCCGATAAGAAAGTTTAGAATTCCGAAAGTGTGGGAAGGGAAAAAATGGTCCTCAGATAAAATAAGAGAAGCAGCTGCTAAAAGGGATAAAGCATACAAGAAAGCGATTTATGAAAATAGTGAGCAAAATTGGTTGCAGTTTAAAACTGAAAGGAATACAGTTGTAAAATTAATTAGAGATAAAAAAAGAGAGTATTATGAAAATATGATAGATCTCAACAAAGAAAATTCTACGACTATGTAGAAAACCTTGAAAGAAATAATTAAAGGTGAGCCAGTAGGAACAAAGATAGTAGAAAGTATAGATTTTGAAATCTTAGATAATATTGATGAACCGAATGTAGCCAATAAGTTTAATTTATACTATGTAAAGAGTATTAATAATATAGTGCAATCTATAAATGTAGATAGGTTCAACGGTACAAATAAAAAAATTATTTATGTTATCAAGAACAAAGGAAGTATGGAAAGTTTTGAGATAATAGGGGTACACAAGTTAGAAAAAATTGTTATGAGTTTACCAAAAAAGAAAGGTACGGATGAGGGCATAACTAGTGATGTATTAAAAGCAGCTTTCTGCGTAATAAAAGANGAGTATGCAAATGTAATAAATAGTTCTTTGAGAGTTGGTTACTGCCCGGAAGGATGGAAAACTTCGACGATAGTGCCGATAACAAAAATAGATAAAGCGAGAAAAGCGAGTGAATACAGACCTATTAATATATTACCAGTATTTGAGAAAGTGTTAGAATTAATAGTAAAAGAACAACTTGAAATGTATCTAAAAAGTAATGCTATTTTTACAGAGCATCAGTCGGGGTTCAGAAAACAGTATTCGTGCGAAACAGCGATTCAAACTGTCAGTGACGAATGAAAACTAGTAGTAAGTGAAGGGCAAATGGTGGTAGTAATTTTCATGGACCTTAAAAGAGCGTTTGAGACAATAGACAGAGAAAGATTATTAGGGAAATTGTATCAGTATGGAATTAGAGGAGTGGTTTTAGAGTGGCTTAAATCGTATCTAAGCAATAGGAAACAGCAAGTACGATTTAATCATAAATGGTCTAGATTGCTAACAACAGAATATGGAGTACCACAGGGATCAGTATTGGGACCTTTGTTATTTATAGTGTATATAAATGATATAATCAAAGTCTGTCCAGAAGGATGCAGTATAAAAATGTTCGCTGATGCCACCTTAATATACGTGAATGGAGAAAGTAGTATGGATGTAGAGAGTAAAATGAATACAGCATTTAATGTAGTCGAGCAGTGGATGAATATAAACAAGCTAAAAATGAATGCGGAGAAAACGAAATTTATGATAGTTAGAAATATACGAAAAGAATTGAGAGGTAATATTACATTAAAATGCCTGGACGGTATTGGGATAGAGCGTGTAGAAACAATGAAGTATCTAGGTATAATTATTGATGAGAAACTAAGATTTAAAGCGCGCGCGCGCGCTCATTGTGATTATATGCTAAAGAAAATAGGTAAAAAAACGAGTTTCTTGAATAGAAGAAGCACCTTTATATCAGCGTATACTAAATGTATTATATATAAAACAATCATAGCGCCGCACTTTGAGTATTGCGCAACGCTATTACTAGATATGGGTGAAACGCAACTAAGTCAGTTGCAGATAGCACAAAATCGGGCTACGAGAGTAATATTACAGTGTGATAGGTATACCAAAGTAGACTGTATGCGGGATGCACTGCATTTTATGTCTATAAAACAACGGTTATATTATAATGTTTGTATATTTATTTTTAGGATCTTAAGAAATTTGTAACCATTACGAGATAAGTTAGAAATAATAGAAAGTGAAAAAGGAACGAGGCAAACTGGAGACATTAAAATAAAATTTAGAAAAACAAAGAACGCACAAAAAAGTATGTTCTATGAGGGGATAAAAATGTACAACGCCTTACCAGCGGAAATAAAATGATTGGAATGGTACATACACTGTTGAAACAGAAATTGTAATGTAGAACGTTTGTAGTTTCCAAATAAGTATGACTGTGAAAGGTACAAATTGTGAGATGTCAAAAAGTGTACAATCAACAGGTCTGCCTACATATTTATCATGCCATAGGATTGTGAATTGACAAACGTTTCTACTTCTTAAATATGTACGACTTTAATGGTACATACACAGTTTGTCCGGAAAGTTCCCGGACTGATTTTTTCTAGCGCGGGTAAGCGGCGCTATCGAGCGGTCAACGCTGGAACTACTTAGTATAG
>NW_018021709.1:11150-12802 GCF_002006095.1 Pseudomyrmex gracilis
GTAGTCCGGGAACTTTCCGGACAAACTGTGTACACTGTTGAAACAGAAATTGTAATGTAGAACGTTTGTACCTTCAACTAGGTATGAATTTGAAAGGTACAAACTGTGAGATGTCAGAAAGTGTACACTCAACAGGTCTGCCTTCATGTCTAGTATGCCAAAGGATTGTGAAATGACAGACATTTGTACATCTTAACTATATACGAATTTGAATGGTATATACACTGTTGAAAAAGAAATTGTAATGTAGAACGTTTGTACCTTCCAAATAAGTATGACTTTGAAAGGTACAATCTGTGAGATGTCAGAAAGTGTACAATCAACAGGTATGCCTACATGTTTATTATGCCATAGGATTGTGAAATGACAGGTGTTTGTACTTCTTAAATATATACGAATTTGAATGGTATATACACTGTTGAAAAAGAAATTGTACTGTAGAACGTTTTTAGGTTCCAAATAAGTATAACTTTGAAAGGTACAAACTGTGAGAAGTCAGAAAGTGTACAATTAACAGGTCTGTCTACATTTTTCTTATGCCATAAGATTGTGAAATGACAGGCGTTTGTACTTCTTAACGATATACGAATTTGAATGATACATACACTGTTGAAACATAAATTGTAATAAAGAACGTTTGTACTTTCCAACTAGGTATGAATTTGAAAGGTACAAACTGTGAGATGTCAGAAATTGTACAATGAACAGGTCTGCATTCATGTTTATTATGCCATAGGATTGTGAAATGACAGACGTTTGTACTTCTTAAATAAATACGAATTTGACTGATACATACACTGTTGAAACAAAAATTGTAATGTAGAACGTTTGTACCTTCCAACAAGGTATAAATTTGAAAAGTACAAACTGTCAGATTTCACAAAGTGTACAATCAACAGGTCTGCCTACATGTTTATTATGCCATAGGATTGTGAAATGACAGACGTTTGTACTTCTTAAATATATACGAATTTGGATGGTACATACAGTGTTGAAACAGAAATTGTAATGTAGAACGTTTGTACGTTCCATATAAGTTTGAAGTTGAAAGGTACAAGATTTGAAATGTCAAAAAATGTACAATCAACAGGTTTGCCTACATGTTTATTATGCCATAGGATTGTGAAGTGACAGACGTTTGTACTTCTTAAATTAATACGAATTTGAATGGTACATACATTGTTGAAACAAAAATTGTAATGTAGAACGTTTGTACCTTTCAATTAGGTATGAATTTGGATGGTACAAACTGTGATATGTCAGAAACTGTACAATCAACAGGTCTGCCTACATGTTTATTATGCCATATAAGTGTTAAATGATAGACGTTTGTACTTCTTAAATTAATACGAATTTGAATGGTACATACACTGTTGAAACAGAAATTGTAATGTAGAAAGTTTGTACCTTCCAAATAGGTATGAAGTTGAAAGATACAAACTGTGAAATGTCAGAAAATGTACAATCAACAGGTTTGCCTCCATGTTTATTATGCACAGATTTCTATACTACACTAGATCGCTAACTTAGGTAGTGGGGATGAAGCCACCAATCATCATTATCCGCATTACAAATGGCTGAACTTCCTGTCAACACCTATAATTTCGTATATTCTCAGTATAGAAATATGTCATTTACATCGCGTTATATTG
>NW_018021709.1:13902-15555 GCF_002006095.1 Pseudomyrmex gracilis
CTAAGTTAGCGATCTAGTGTAGTATAGAAATCTGTGTTATTATGCCATAAGATTGTGAAATGACAGACGTTTGTACTTCTTAAATATATACGAATTTGGATGGTACATACAGTGTTGAAACAGAAATTGTAATGTAGAACGTTTGTACGTTCCATATAGGTTTGAAGTTGAAAGGTACAAAATTTGAAATGTCAAAAAATGTACAATCAACAGGTTTGCCTACATGTTTATTATGCCATAGGATTGTGAAGTGACAGACGTTTGTACTTCTAAAATATATACGAATTTGAATGGTATATACAGTGTTGAAACATAAATTGTAATGAAGAACGTTTGTACCTTCCAAATATGTATAAATTTGAAAGGTACAAACTGTAAGATGTCAGAAAGTGTACAATCAACAGGTCTGCCTACATGTCTAGTATGGCATAGGATTGTGAAATGACAGACATTTGTACTTCTTAAATATGTACGAATTTGAATGGTACATACACTGGTGAAACATAAATTGTAATGTAGAACGTTTGTACCTTCCAAATAAGTATGAATTTATATAATCAATTTATATAAAATTGTCGTTAACATAACCATTTTGAATTCAACAAATCTCTGGCATTTGTGATAATTGACCCACACAACATATTTTTAAAGGTAATTTATTTATTTTATTTGTATTTATGTGTTATTTGTAGTTATACTTTTGTTATATTTTATATTTTTTTAGTTATATTTTTTAAGTTTATTTGTGAGTTTTGTTTCTTGTGTATCAATGATTGAATACTCTTTTTTGTTATATTTTAGAATGTCATCCTCAAGGTAATTTGATCCATTACTACCAACAGCCAATTGTTACGTTGCTTTTAACATTGACTACTTTTAATCTTTTGACATCAATTGTATAACTGCGTAATCCGTCATATTTACGACTGAAGAAGGCTCAAGTAAAAGTCGAAATATTTCGTATTTTTATATAAAGCGTGATTACTTAATTATTTATTTAATTATATTAACATCTTTTTATTAGCTCAATGTGTCCTTATTTATTTGCTTCTTTATATTGTTTTTATTTGTATTTATGTTTATCTGTTTTTTTCTTATTTACGTTGTATTTACAACTATCTGTAATGTAATATAATACTTTATGTGAGAAAACTGTCTCATGAAATCTAATTTTAACGCTATCAGTGGCACCTTATGAGTGACATAGAAAACCAATAATAATGTTTATAAAACTATACAAATTTATACTTG
Organism: Pseudomyrmex gracilis; assembly: GCF_002006095.1. Lineage (NCBI taxonomy): Eukaryota > Metazoa > Arthropoda > Insecta > Hymenoptera > Formicidae > Pseudomyrmex > Pseudomyrmex gracilis. The sequence goes on from NW_018021709.1 coordinate 15,154, forward strand.
AAAAACTTATCTGTTTCTCTTTTTATCTTCTGTAAACATTCTTGCAACTGTTCACGACTTGCTCTTTTTAGGCAAGGAAGGTAATTTACCTCCGCAGCATAAAAAAAACCAACAAATAACTCTAGAGATAATTAATAAAGAATTAATCTAAATCGGGTTGTTTGAGCCATTTTGCAGCAAGTTGTGCAGAGAATGTGCTTAAATATATATACACGCACACACATATTTTAACAAAATAATTTTTTTCTTTCATGTAAGATGCTGTACAGGGTGCGGCGCCAAAATCCGGACAAATTATATATGTTTTTCTAAATATGTTTTATTGCTACAATGAAAAGATTTACAAAATTTGTTTAGCTCCATTGTTTGTAAGGCCATAAATAATATATTCACTCAATATAT
>NW_018021709.1:18295-19936 GCF_002006095.1 Pseudomyrmex gracilis
AAAATGGTATAGGACTTTTCACCTCAGTTTTATTCCTTCTACCTGCCTACGAGAGATGTTAAACCAATTCTGGGACACCCTGTAAATATGCATATATATACATATACGCAGTTTTCCGCACAACATCCTGCGATCGGTTCGGATGACCGTATTATTTCTTAGTTTAGTAACTTATCGAGCTTCAATAAGATTGAATTGTTGTAAAACAGGTTTTATTAATTAGACACACCTCCAGTAAAATTCTTTGTAGTCCCATTCACACCTATGTCAAAAAACCAACAGCAATTTCAATTTCATTAACACAAAAATTCCACAGACTAGATTATTATATAGAAATTTGAATCAATTGGATAAATTTATCAAATCTCACAAAGATCCTATCCCTCCAGAAAAACAGATGAACGTCGTCTACAATATACAGTGCCAAATTTGTGAAGCAAATTACGTGGGCCAGACAAAAAGACAAATAAACAATAGAATTAAAGAACATAAAAACTATGTCAAAAACGCCAATAGAAACTCAGTTATCACAGAACATTTTTTACAAACAGGTCATGATTTTGATTGGAACTCCATACATATTTTAGACAAAAAACCGAATTATATTAAAAAACTAACGTCAGAAATGTTACACAGTAAGCTTCAAAAACAAGCGCTAAACAGAATGACAGACACTGAACTTTTGGACGATTTATATTTACCGCTTTTGAATCAATTGACGATAAACTCTGCAAACAAGCCTTAATAAATTTCTGTTTTCCAAGTGACTTTCATTTTGTGTCAGTCGTGTATACAAGCTCAATATGTCAACAGCTTGAAAATTTAATATTTTTAAATGTGAATGTTACTTTATTGTAAGTAATGTTGTTATATTATTCATACGTCAATACTTATGCTACTCGATTGTAAATTAAAGTTTTGTCATATGTAATTTTTTANCAGTACCCACTGAAGATGACTGTAAATATAGTCGAAACGCTTAGGAAAATTTGGTCGTTTTGAATTTTACCTCAATGCAAAAACCATCCAGCAACTTGTTCAGATACGCCCTGTCTAATCAACATTGAATTATTTTCAAACTGAACCTGAGGCCACTCCTGGTCATTATATTATATATTTATATTTACACTTAATATATCTCTAAGTAGTATTTATATGTAGTTATATATATATTTTTATTACTCGGCCCTGCCGTCTTTTCCTCTAGAACCTAAAACTATCCAGATCTTTTACCGTCGGTAAATCGGTACTTACGTTAAAATCGGTGCTACGAGAGTCGAAGTTCGCGAGTAAAGTTACCAGTATCACCATTTTGTTCTAACTAACATAATCAAAAACCCACTGTTCCGAGCGAGTTATCATTACTTATGAGTTACTATTGTAACTCTTACGCCAACGTCGACAAGTTATCACCCTTAAGTCGCAACCACATAGCATCACAGTTAGTTGCAAAATTAATAACTAACAAACTAAAGGAGAGGTAAATGTACAGAATAGGGGAGCTCCCTCCGATCGGCTTCTTTTTCACATATGTTATTAAGATGGGTGATACTCTAGTGACCACAGTACGATTCGACACAGATTTATTCGACACCAAATTATTCGACACCGTACGATTCGACACCAGATTATTCGACACCG
>NW_018021709.1:20421-28404 GCF_002006095.1 Pseudomyrmex gracilis
CTACTATGGATGTGACGAGGACGAGGCGCTTCTAACGTTGGACAAGTTCATCTACTGCGGACCGCTCGTAGTCATCGACTGTTCGCGTCAAAACGAAACGGTCAAGAGCGCAACCGTTGACGTTCGCTTTGAATTCAACTGCAAAGAAAATGTGCCCGCCGACACAACCGCGTACTGTCTGATCATACACGATCGTATCGTCGAGTACAACCCGCTGACCAGCGTCGTGCGACGCATCGTTTAGAGCAGTCGTCAGTCGCGTTCATACGGTCAACGATGTCGCACACTTTGCGTCAACGACAACGATGTCCACCATGCTGCGTTCCTCGGTGGACATACCAATATTTGTGGATCTTCAAGGTTTTATGATTGGAGATAACAACTTTGTAACTAAGGAAGCGGCGATACTTCGGATTGGACGCGAGCTGATTTACCATGTGTTTCGAGAACCTATGTCGTGGAACCTGTTGACAAAAGCCGAGCAGACGCGAGCGTGCTTGCTCACGGTCAATCATCACAGCCTGCATTGGACCGATAAAACGGTGGAATATCAACGCTTGAAGCCGCTGCTTTGAAACGCTCAGTCAAACACACCGAACAACGGGTCTACACTAGTGTATGTAAAAGGTGTCGAGAAGAAGCAATGGTTGACAAAGATCGTCGGTGATATCGTCAACGATTGTGACATCATCATCGAAACCATCGACATCGACTACGAGGACATCTGCGCGATCTCGACGATTCGCGAGTTTTCAACTGCGGAAACCACTCAAGAAATTGCGCTATGGAGAACGTGTGTAAACTATACGCGTAGTGGTCAACACGGAACGATACGTTGAGCGACCTGTAGCTTTGTATTGTTTATTAACTATATATAACTCTATATTCATTCTTTAAATTAAAATAATTGTTATATATATATAGTACTCTATATATTCATTCTTTAAATTAAAATAATCGTTATATATATTTTACATTTCTATATCACTATTTGCGTATGAATAAAAGACAATTTATTTACGTACATATTGTTGTGTACATTTATTTCTTCTTATGATCTATAATTATTTTCTGTTTAGGGAGGTATAAAAAACACATAATATGCTCTGATGTGTCTCTGTTTTTTGTTTCGTTTATTCACTTTTTCCTGTTTTTTACATTACTGTCTATCTAGTATATCTTTTCAGTTTGTACACGTTTATTTTTTATTTTTTATTATTCGGTTGCATCGTCATCCTTCGCGATCCGTTGTTGTATATATTGTCCGTCATGAACAATGACCTCGGAGCTATACATCATCGCTGTAACATCTTCACTACACATATGTATTTGGTGGTGTATGTTAAATCTGTAATAATAACACAACACACTTAATATATATAATTAATTGTATATACTTCTTATTAGTTACTACAGGGTGGACCAAAAGTTCCTTTACATTTTGAACGGTAATTAAAAAGAAACTATTTATGTGAGATAAAAAAGGTTTTTTTATTTTGAAAGTACACAATAGGGGATTTTATTTCTTAAAAATGACATCATCCATATGTGATCCTTGACAATTGTGAGTCCAGCATTTTTACGAATAGACGCTCTTACACGCTCGATGTTTTTGGGATTCTGGGTCGGCCGGATCGTGGTTGATTTATTGTTGAACCTGTCTTCTCAAACTTCTGTACCCATTGTCTAATTAATTGAATCGATGGAGCCTTATTTTTATGCCGTATGTTGTAATGAGCGCAAAATTTTCGTTGCGCTATAGTAAAAGAATCGTTGTTACGGTAGTACTCGCGTACACAGAGTGCACGTTGTTTATCGCTGAATGACGCCATGGTACTGAATTCCCATCGCCCGCGCTTGCGCTTCGCAGTACGTCCGCCTTACTCCGCCGCCGCTGCTCGTCGTAGCTACCGAATCAAATTTAAACGGACTTTTGGTCCACCTTGTATATTTAATTTATTTCATGTATTTACTTTATTCAAGTTATGAATTTTATTTAATATATTTTTTACTTTTATTTCATATATTGTAATGTTATTCATTTTATTTACTTTGTTTTATTTATTTTTTTGTCTTGTGACACTTACAGTTGTTGTAACAGGACCACCTTTTCCATAGGATTCGGCGTAATCACGAAGAAGAACCCTCTCCCGCTATCCGTATCCGTTTGGTTGATCTTCTTTATATCTGTGATATGTTTGGCCAACTGTTTAGTCTTATATATCAGAGCTTCGGCGGCTGCCACGATACGGTCCGCTGCGTCGACGCACTCATCCAGTCTGTCCATTGCTGTGTTTTTATAACTTTCTACTTATTTGCTCTGTATGCATTATCCTTTTTATAGTTTTGTTGCAGCGGATGCTTATCCCCAGCATGTGCACCATGTTTTCCGCGAATTCTTACTTTCATTAACATTATGCGGTTGGATACATTTTTGTAGATATTTACACATTCTACAGGACGTTCTAATCAGAACTATTTCTCTTAGAAACAGTACTGAGAACAGTAGAGCGTTTCCGCAGTATCCGTAGCATTTTGATTATGTCTATGCGTTATTCTTAGCGCGCGTCTTGGATTTGCGAGATCAGCCGCAACTTCCGGATGCAACTCTATATAAAACGTCTCGAGACTTCCAGAGTTTGACGCTTCCGCTGCAGCCGTCTGGCGCGCGTTGCGGTTTTCCTTGTACTAGATATATATTTGCAACTACATTGGTATTATTTGTTCTGTAAAATTCTACTCATCCGCCGCAACCGTCTGACGCGCGTTGCGGTTTTCCTTGTACTAATTATATATATTACCATGCGCGCAACAGCTTTTTTTATTTTGCAACTACATTGGTGTTATTTGTTCTGTAAATTATTGCGATTGTTGCGCCCTCCCTTCTTCGTTCGCCACCCACGCGGTGATCGATTGTTATTTAGTATCAGATCGCGCGCGAAGACGATGACGTCGTTCGCATTGCCGTTGAGGTTTCTCGCGCTCCTCGTCGTGTTCGCGACGTCGACGTCGATCGCGTTGACGAGNTCAATGACAAATACAACAAAGAGGAGCGTTGTCGATGGAAGAGAGACTGCTATCGCGTTCCTACGCAAGTACGGTTACCTAGAGGACATTGTTGAAAACTCATTGATTTTGGAGGGTGCGTTGAATCACGCTGTCTCGCTTTTTCAAGAATTCTACAATCTTCCGATAAATGGTGAATTAAACATGGAAACGATGCGCACAATGAACAGACCGCGTTGTGGAGTTCGTGACATCCAGACGCGGTACTCGAACAAGGAGTACTTACACAAGTGGCCTACTACTCATCTCACATGGAACTTTTTGTTCGCTTCTAGAGCGAATCTACAAATAGCGAAAACAGCGTTCGCTCTGTGGGCAGCGAATTCATCGCTGACTTTTACACGCAGCGTGCACAATCCTAACATAGTGATTTCATATAAAGGTGGACGACACCCTATGTGGGACAAGCATTACTCGGATACTATGTGTCCGTTTGATTTTGACGGTCGAGGTAGAGTACTCGCTCACGCGTATTATCCCAACGGAGATCTGAACCATGTCTCTGAGATACATATCGACAATGAGGAACAGTGGCACGTGCAGCTCACTGAAAATCCAAGAAATAAGGATCATCTGTTGCACACACTGACTCATGAAATCGGACATGCTATAGGAATAGAGCACAGTCCACATGACAATTTGGTACTTTACGCGTTCGTGCCTGTTAAACAGTGGCCTGTTACGCTCAGCTTGGATGATGTTCTAGCTGTGCACAACCATTACGGACCTAACCCGAATCCACCTGATCTACCACCGGTTTCTACATTTGTCCTTTCAACGGTCGCAACGACTACAACAACAACAACGACGCCGCAGCCGCCGTTGCCGCATAAACCTACGCCGCTACCACCTAGACATGTGTGCGAAGTGCGCAATCCCGATGTAATACTATTGATGAAAACTATTACAATCATTGCGTATGATAAATATGTATATTGTGACGTTTTTCGTTGTTATTAATAATTGCCCGCGTCTTGCTGCCCGAAACGGAAGGGTAAACTCGGGACACGGACGGAAGTCCGCGAGATCAGGAACGTCTGCATCGGCAGGACAGAAAAGGGGTGGTCCCAAGAGCGTACCGCTGAGTCGAGCCGACGGATTCTTTGATGGAGTATTGGGCGCCAGACGCGTTTCCGCGTCAAAATTTGCGTCGCTTGACACAACGGGCCGACTAGCTCGATGAGAACGGAGAGGGGTTGGGTCTATTGTCTTTAAATAACAGGCTGTCCCTCCTAAGATGGAAAGAAAGGGGCGCGAAAGGGGTAAAGAGGCGTGAACAGGCGCTAGTAAGTTTTAAGTAACAAGTTTATTAATATAATATAAGAGGCGGGTAAATAAAAAAAAAGAAAGCAGATGTGAACGTGCTGTAACTAAGGAAAAGCGATATGATATAGCAGAATTATTAATAAAGAAAAGAAATATAAAAATAAATGAGTTTAAACAAAGATACGAAAAAGCACTACCAAAAGATATTACACAGCAATTAGTATGAACAGAACGCCAACACGCAAAATAACAAACTACGTCACCACGTCGCGCGGTCGAAGCGATATATTCCACAAGGTCGAACGGTCAATGCATCGACAGCGATAGAACCGCGGTCCTCTGCCCGAATCGCTGGGAGTGGTCTTTTTACAATGCTGGCAGTTAAATAGCGCAAATGCACGGCCCACCCACGGCGACAAAGCTTTCGATGGTTTAGTTTGGCAGGAAGCTACTTCCGCAAGGAGCGCACGGGGTCGAGGAGACGCGCAGCGCTCTCCGGTAGCGTTCCGCCGGACAACGCGACTCCGGGCAAACTCGGCGATTAATACGACAGCTCTAAGGGTCTCTCAAATGCAAGGTCGATACGACAGCCACGCGGATTTCGCGTCGTCAAACTGATACAACAGCCGTACGAAGTTCGGTATCGCAAAATCGTTACGACAGCACGCGGTATGGCAACGCAAAGCGATACATGCAAGGCGATAATAACCAACGCAACAAAAAATAGTCGTACAGAAATTATAACGAAAATGCTTACAGACTAAGGGATGCTACTTGGCGCCTCCCGAGCGACTCCNGGGCTGATTACAGTATTTAACAAAATACTCGCGAAATCTCAACGCACTTCAGTCTACGAAACAGTACCACGAAGCCCCGTGAATCCGATTCTAGCCGCCTTCCGAAAACCAATATGGCGAAGGTTTCGTCCTTGCCAGATACTCAACGCGAAAATTCGGCGACTAGCCTCAACATAGAACTCGGCACGCAGATTCGTGGCTGCAAGAAACGAGGCACCTCACCGGATATCGTTGTCTTGGGACATCACGTTTTTTTTTTCCGTTAGCTGCAGGACGATACTTCCAGGGAGTCCTTTTGTGCGTCCGACTTGTACAACGGTTAGCGACCAAGAGAGCGAGGATCGCGATCGATTCGGGGTCGATGCGCCAGAGCGCGCTGGGATCGTGGAGGTTCGGCCTCGCCGGCCAATCAGAGCGCGCCGTGGTATCAAGCGCGGCGCTCGCGGTCGCGTGAGCTACTAGAGCACGAACCGCGAAATATAAACTTGTTTCCCCTTTGCAGGGTTTCTCCTTTGTCTGTCCGACGGTATCGGGTCCGGCTGATTGGAACGGACCTCCAGAAGGTCTTCTTTCGGCTCCGTAGCTCCTCCGAGCTGGTAGCTGGCCTCAAAGACAGATTTGCCCGTTCTTAGTTGCAGGTGGTTACGGCTTGGCGACGCTGTCGTTCGCGTGCCGCTTGCGCTCCCTGGCGTAAAGGGTTGAGCCTGCCGACTAAATCAGGACCGTAGTCTCTGTACGCTGCCACTGGCGCTTCCTCGATCCCCTGGGTTCTGGTTCGCGTCTTATTCCTCGCTAGATTTCCTGTCCACTCGTCTCCCTCGATGTCCTTCGGCGGGGTGAGCCCTCGGGTGGTGAGGCGCCAATTTTACATATTATAAAAAAAGAATACAAACAAAAAAAATAAGTAACTAAAACGTAATACGGTGTGCAAGCCTTGGAGGATCCTGGCGCTTAAGACCGGCCCACACTTCGGGACTCCCTCGGAAGATACCTTTTGTAGCAAGGGGGGGAAGCGGCGCGAACACCACGTCACAATATATAGCCTCTTCGAACTGGGGCCCGCATATTTATTCACATCTGTTGAAAGAATACTTGCGCTTTCTCCCATCCAATTTTACAAAGCTGGATGCGGCTTATCAACAATCATCCGGCGAGCTCGTGCTCTTCGCCGATGGATATGTGTACTTGGTTTTCTATCCTAGTTTACAATTGCAAGACGGTTGGCCGCGCAGTTTCTCTGAGATTGGATTGCCTAGCGATGTCGCCATTAACACTGCGTTTCAATCTTCTATGGGACACACCTACGTCATATTCAACAACGACTCTGTGGCCGTTGTAGATAATTGTAACGTGAGGATTAAGGAATACAACAAATTGAAACTAATGTTTCCGGGAGTTCCACCAAGTATGTCGTTGGCCTTCCGTAATGCAGATGGCTTTGTGTACTTTCTGTACTCCGAGAGATATCTCGCGTTCAGCGAATTCACCAGTTTTATGCACTCTGCGAGACCTTTTAATATGCGTTTAATTGATATTTATTGTCCGGATATAAACATCTTATACAACTTAAAATCCCTAGTTTCTCAACTTGAAAAGTATGAACACGCTCTTCATTCAGAGTAGATATAGTATGTGTGCGCGTTGAGGGTGGGGGGTATTCGCTTTATTATTTTATGTGAGGGATATATAAACCGCTGCATGGCAACCGTACAGTCAGTCTGTCATTCACCCTCGTTGTGATCGTCCTGTGTGCTACGGGCTGTCGATCTTTCTCCACTTCGCAAAGAACAGCTCGATGATGTTTCGCTCGATGGTTTCGATGAAGCAACAACAACCTTCCATCGATCTTCAGCGCGAGCCTCAACACAACGGTGTGAAGAGAAAGAAATTTGATGAAGGGTAAGTATTTTTTTTGCATTTCTTTTTTTGTTGCTTCTATTTGTATTATTTTGTTTACTTCACGATAGAATCATGGTTTTAGTTTTCTTATTCACAGAAAATGCAATGGCATCCAACCCACACCGACACGACCTACGCGGATACTGAGTCGCAAGTACATATTAACCAAGACGGGATATAAATATTTTGTGCTCGGCATCGGTATCTCATCCAAGGATGCTTCACCAACCGTTGATGTGGCTCTAGGTGACAACAATGGGAACGAGGTGCTTTTGTTGCCGGAAATGTGAAACACGTTGTTGGATAACGAACGAGTCATCACGTTGTATTTGTCTGGCAAGAGCGATGCGCGGCCGTCGATTCTTGTCGCGGTATCGTTCAGCTTGATAAACACCGCGAGGATCATACGTCTGTCTACAAAAACCAGTCGCATATTACTTTCCCACCAATCGATGTGCAACTTGTTCAACTTAAAACATTGCGTGGCATGCATCATTGCTTACTTGAACAACGTTGTTATTCGCGTGCGAGACAGAATGTCGCGGTATTTCACAATCTTGTCTGAAACATCGGATCCCGCGAGCTTCGCAACTGCTGTCGCACAGAGCGGTTGCTTTGACGTCAACGATAGTGTCGATTGCGAACTGATGGCTGTATGTTACGGTGTTGCCCCTTAATACAAAATATTATTGTTTAAGTTTCATTATATCACAATATGTTTACAAAAAAATAAAATAAATTTCCTATATTCTTTAATAACATAGAGTTTTTTATTTCACATTCTTAACACACAATGCGTTCCATTACATTCTTTGAACCACTAGTTCTCAAGATGTAAACATATATCTAGGTTGTTACTTGTTGGGCGGGTTCCGTTTGACCACAGTACGATTCGACACCGCTCGATTCGACACAGATTTATTCGACACCAAATTATTCGACACCGTACGATTCG